>NC_135984.1:10556266-10751266 GCF_053455715.1 Rhinoraja longicauda
ACAGCGTGCTGGAGTAACTCAGCGGGTCAGGCAGCACCTTTGGAGGACAAGGATGGGTGATGTTTTGGGTCGGGACCCTTCCTCAAGCCTGAAATGTCTGCCATCCATTTTTTTCCAGAGATGAGACCTGACCCGCTGAGTTACTCCAGAACTTTGTGCTTTTCTTCTGTGTTTATTAGCATCTGCAGTTCCTTTCTACTCACTTTATTGTGGACGAGGCACCTGTCTCCGTGCTTGAGAGAAACCCTGCATCTCTTTGCAGGTGAAACCGAGACGGTGCTGTTGATCATGTGCAGGGTTTAACTGCACGGACAAATATAATTTGCTTCCAACTGTGTTTCAGTATCTTTAAATATGTCACCTTGGGATGAAACATTTACGCGAGGCCTCTGCTCTCCAAGAGATCCCTGGCTATGTTTAGTGCTAACACAGGGAGGGTCCCTGGCATTCAAGCCAAGCATTGCCCTTCAGTTGACTGTAGAGTGGGGCTGTGTTTCCTGCCTTACAACAGTGGTGACTCCTAAAAGGTGCTGTGATGGGTGGGAATCACTGTGGTTGTATACTGGTTCTGCGGGCCTGTTGTTACTCCTCGTAGAAAACCTTCTTCGTAGAAGGAGTCTGTTCAACTCGCTGTGTGTGAGCGTGTGTTGGTCAAAATAGTCTTGTCTCGCGTACCAAGATAGAGTGAAAAGCTTTGCTTTGCGTGCTTTAGTTTTAGTTTAGTATACAACGTGGAAACAAGCCCTGCGGCCCATCGAGTCCACGCCGACCAATGTTCTACTCGTACGCTTGTTCTATCCCACCCACTAGGGGTCATTGTACAGAAGCCAATTCACCTACAAACCTGCACGTCTTTGGAAAGTGGGAGGAAACACCAGAGCACCCAGAGAAAGCCTACAAACTCCATGCAGGCAGCTCCCACAGTCAGGATCATACCCAGGTCTCTGGCGCTGTAAGGCAGTAGCTCTACCACTGCGCCACCCCGACCTCAGTGCTACTTTCAGGGAACCATGGACTTGAACGCCCAGATCCCATTGATCACATTCCTCAGTGTCCTACTCTTGACTGTAACACAAAGTGCTGGAAGAACTCAGCAGGTCAGGCAACATTTGTGCCTGGATATTTTGGGTCAGGGCCTTTCTTCAGACCGACCACACTAAGAATGATGCTGACCTGAAATGTCATCTGTCCATTCTCTTCACAAATGCTGCCTGAACCATTGAGTTCCTCCAGCACTTTGTGCGTTTTGTTCAAGATTTCAGCACCTGCATTTCCTTGTGCCTAACATTTACTATATACGTCCTAACCCAACTTGACTTCCCAAATGCAATCACTTTAGTCGTAGAGATACAGCGTGGAAACACGCCCCATGGCCCACTTAATCCTCGCTGACCAGCACATTAACACTATCCTACAATAGGGACAACTTTTACATTTATACCAAGCCAATTAACCTACAAACCTGTACGTCTTTGGAGTGTGGGACGAAACCTAAGTTCTCGGAGCAAACCTACGCAGGTCATGGGGAAACATAGAAACATAGAAAATAGGTGCAGGAGTAGGCCATTCGGCCCTTCGAGCCTGCACCGCCATTCAATATGATCATGGTTGATCATCCAGCTCAGTAACCTGTACCTGCCTTCTCTCCATACCCCCTGATCCCTTTAGCCACAAGGGCCACATCTAACTCCCTCTTAAATATAGCCAATGAACTGGCCTCAACTACCTTCTGTGGCAGAGAATTCCACAGACTCACCACTCTCTGTGTGAAGAAATGTTTTCTCATCTCGGTCCTAAAAGACCTCCCCCTTATCCTTAAGCTGTGACCCCTGGTTCTGGACTTCGAACGTACAAACTCCGTACAGACGGCGCCTGTAGCCAGGATCGAACCCGGGTCTCTGGCACTGTAAGCGCTGTAAGGCGGCCACTCTACCGCTGCGCCACCGTGCCGCCCTTCACACTGAAGCAAACGTCACACTCGGTGGGGATTAAATTCCATCTGCCAACACTCTGCCCAACTTTCCACCGGGCCGATGCCCTCCTGCAGCCTGAGACAACCTTCCTTGCTGTCCACAGCAATAATAACAACTTGTGAGCCATCCACAAACGTACTAACCAAACCTCCTACAATCACCTGAAGATAGACACAAAGTGCTGGACGTGACCCTGGCGGGTCAGGCAGCATCTCTGGAGTAAAAGGATGGGTGACGTTTTTCGGGTCGGGACCATCCTACGATCACCTGGTGGTTTTGCCGATCCACGAACGAGGAACAGTTTGAATCAGAGGATCATAAATTGTGGAAATGAGCACAAAAAAATAAATTCCCATGCAGCTGCAGAGGCTAATCACTTGTGCGTGAAGACAATGAGTGGCTCTAATTGGGTTAAGCACTTCATTAACCAGCATAAAGATGCCGTTGATCTTTGTTAATTATCTACATTCACTCTAATGTCTTTTGGGTGTATACATGAATGTGAAATATTAATGTAGTTGAGGGTGCCTCGGCTCTACATTCTCCACCTTCCCATGACTTAATACGTTCTTGGAAAATATTTCGGTTTAGTTTAGTTTAGAGATACAGCGTGGAAACAGGCCCTTCGGCCCACTGAGTCCGTGCCGACAAATGATCACCCGTATGCTAGTGTAAGAAAATAGCTGCAGATGCTGGTACAAATGGAAGGTATTTATTCACAAAATGCTGGAGTAACTCAGCGGGTCAGGCAGCATCTCAGGAGAGAAGGAATGGGTGACGTTTCGGGTCGAGACCCTTCTTCAGACTTCAGTCTCTGGCGCTGTAAGGCAGCAACTCTACCGCCGCGCCACCGTGCTGCACAAGATTCTTGAATTTCTTTGGAGACAATAGGAACTGCGGATGCTGGAATCGTAAGCAAAATACTGGAGTAACTTAGCCGGTCATAAGGTCATTAGGAATATAATTAGGCCATTCAGCCCCTCATGCCTACTCCGCCATTCCATTCAATCATGGCTGATCTATCTCTCCCTCCTAACCCCATTCTCCTGCCCTCTCCCCATAACCTCTGCCACCTGTACTAATCAAGTTCACCTGTACTAATCCGGCCAAGTTATCATTTGTGGGTGGAATGGGCGGGTGACGTTTTGGATCGGGACCGTTCTTCAGAATGATGAAAAGTTGCTTAGCCATTCCCTCCAAAGAGGCTGCCTGACCCGCAGAGATACTCCAGCACGCTGTGACTCGAATGGTTTTTACTCCCTGTCGCCACTACCTGATTGGGATGAACAAAGAGCTGGAAATTCATTGCCTTCACTGAGAATCCCAGTGAAACTAGCGGCATCGTCCATTTAGGACCCCTTGATGGACCGGGCAGTGACCACCACTCTCTTCACCCCTGAGCACTTGAGTTGCCGAAACAGCCGAGACATAACCAGTCGGTGTGTTCTCTTTACCATGCACCTGTAGAAGTTCAACAGCGTTTTCGCAAACATACTGAATCTCCTCAATCTTCTTTTGAAGTAATCAAGAGAGAGTTAGACATAGCTCTCACGGCTAATGGAATCAAAGGATATGGGGAGAAAGCAGGAACGGGATACTGTTTTTGGATGATCAGCCATGATCATATTGAATGACGATGCTGGATCGAAGGGCTGAACGGTCTACTGCACCTATTTGCTATGTTTCTAAGTTAATGTCAATGAACTATCTTTGTGGCCTTTCTTGAAATCAATTTCTTGCATAGACAGCAAGTTGATATAAATGTATTCAATGGGCTGATCTGACTTTAGAATCAAATTCCCCACCCCATCAATCTCTTTCTTTAGCTTTGATGCATTAAACAATGCGGGCATATTATTTCCAGCTGGATTCACTCAATTATTTACTGATTTATAATTCTCGACTGAGAACACCAGCTTAACTTGCGTAGTCACAGGCGTTACTCTTGAGTGACATCTCTGGGCAGATGTTGTGGTTAGTTCCGCTCGCCCTATTACTGGAGAGATGTTCACAAAAAGCTGGGGTAACTCAGCGGGACGGGCAGCATCTGTGGAGAGGAGGAATGGGTGACGTTTGGGGTCGAGACCCTCCTTCAGACTGGTTCCTTCCTACACACAGGAAAGATGTTGTTAAGCTGGGAAGGGTGCAGAGAAGATTCACGAGTACGTTGCCAGGACTCGGGGGGGGGGGGGGGGGGGCCTGAGCTACAGGGAGAGGTTGAGCAGGCTAGGACTATATTCCTTGGAGCGCAGGAGGATGATGGCTGATCTTATAGAGGTGTACAAAGTCATGAGAGGAATAGATCGGGTAGGCGCACAGAGTCTCTTGCCCAGAGATGGGGAATTGAGAATCAGAGGACATAGATAGGCAAACACAGGCAGGTGGGACTAGTGTAGATGGGACATGTTGGTCGGTGTGGGCAAGTTGGGCTGAAGGACATGTTTCCACACTGTATGATGCTATATTGTGCCTCCAGCTATCAGGCTGATCTGAATCAGACCGAGTTTTGTTTCTTAACGTAGTCAATGGGGACGGGGGGGGACGGGGGACGGGAGGGATTCGGCTTTTAATGAGCAGACATGGTATGATATTATTGGATATTGTTTGTGGCTTTGCTTCAGGATGGGGAAGTTAGATGTGGGGACTCTGGCTCAGTTTCCAGAACCAGGGGTGTCCAGCTCAGAATAAAGGGTTAACCATTCAGTACAGGAATGATAAGCAGAGATGGGGGGACAATGTTTTCACACAGACAGAGGGTGGTGGGTTTATGAAACGAGCTGCCAGAGCAGATAGTTGAGGCAGTGACTATAACAGCATTCAGTAGGTACATGGTTGGGAAAGATTTGGGGGATATGGGCCTAATGCGAGCAAATGGGATTAATTTGGATTTGGTCAGCATGAATGAGTCGGGCCGAACATCCCTGTTGTATGACCCCATGACTGTTTCTTCATCCAGAGGGTGGCGAATCTTTGGAGTCCACTTCCTCAGGGAGATGTAGCTTGAAGATTTGATCTCCGAGAGTGTATTCCATATAACGGTTTGATAGAGTTTTGGAGATTAAGAGAGCAAGGCGGTTCATTTAGTGCAGGAAACTTGCAATATGTTTTTTTTTTAAAGCCTCTGTTCAACGATGGAGCAGGAGATAGGACAGACTGGCCAACAACTACCTATTCCTGACATGAGGATTTATGCCTCTCGGTTCCTCATCATACACCATGGATGTCTGAAGTAGGGTCTCGACCCGAAACGTCACCTGTTCCTTTTCTCCAGAGATGCTGCCTGACCTCCTGAGTTACTCCAGGTTTTTGTGTCTATCTTTGGTTTTAACCAGCATCTGCAGATCCTACCTACACCATGTGTAAGAAAATAACTGCAGATGCTGGTACAAATCGAAGGTATTTATTCACAAAATGCTGGAGTAACTCAGCAGGTCAGGCAGCATCTCAGGAGAGAAGGAATGGGCGACATTTCGGGTCGAGACCCTTCTTCAGACTGAAGAACTTCCTACACCATGGACGTTTCTCCTGACTGATGTGTGTTAAAGGATTATAGAGTCATAGAGTATGGAAACAGGCCCTTCGGCCCAACTCCTCCATGCCGACCAAGATGCCCCATCAACCTGTCCAAGTGCCTTTTAAATGTTGTTATTGTCCCTGCCTCAACTACTTCCAGCGTTGTCTAGTGTGGGGCTCACAACCCCAGCCATTTTAGGGGTTCGAAGCTATTTAGTATTTTACAGAAGTTTTAGGAACGTCCTAGCCTGCCCAACCTCTCCCCATAGCCTGAAGAAGGGTCTGAAGAAGGGTCTCGTCCGAAACGTCGCCCATTCCTTCTCTCCTGAGATGCTGCCCGACCGGCTGAGTTACTCCAGCACTTTGTGAATAAATACCTTTGATTTGTACCAGCATCTGCAGTTATTTTCTTATACTCTCCCCATAGCCGAGGCCCTTGATTCCTGGCAATGTCTTCGTAAATCTTCTCTGCGCTCCTTCCAGCTCTAGGGCATCTTTCCTATTATGAGGCTGCCCAAACCCATACACCATAATCCCGAGTTTGGCCTCCCCAACAGCGTTGGAAGATGCGAGCGGCAGTTACATTTCCTGGCTGAGACCCAGTGCTGCAGGGATTCTGCCGACCGAGGTCATTACTGATTCTTTGCAGTGCTCAACATAAACACAAAAAGGAAGTTCGATGGAAGAATTGGCATTATTGTGAACTGCAATAAACGTACCGGATTTGCACCTGTGCATATCGACTGGATTGTCGCATTCAGTTCAGTGCCACATGCATCATTGCAGTTTTTTAAAATTCTGCTTTAACATGCTAATTATTAAAGGGGTACAATATGTGGAAATGAATGAATATCCGGCAATAATTACAAAGTAGTAATCTATAATCCAATCCCCAGTTCGGATGGAGTTCTTCTCCACTGTCATATCACAGCCCAGCTCTGAATGGGAAAGTGACTGGATCAATACGGGCCCCTTGTTATCTTTAGGAAATAATTGTTTGTAACCTTGCTTTTAATTTCTTTCAGCTTGTGGTCAGGCAGAACCTGTAGCTGTAGCCATGTTACTCCAACCTAGTTGTTCTACGGTGAACAAGTCAGACTCAAGGTTAAACCCATAGAAGGGTGAAGTCTGAAGAAGGGTCTCGACCCGAAACGTCGCCCATTCCTTCTCTCCCGAGATGCTGCCTGACCTGCTGAGTTACTCCAGCATTTTGTGAATATAGAGCCATAGAGCTGTACAGCACAGGAGCAGAGCCTTCGGCCCAACTCGATAATGCCGACCAACTTGCCACACCATCCATTAGCCCGTGTTTGGTCCGTATTATATAACTTTAACACAGTTGCAGAATTGCTGGGAGATTCCAACAATTTAATATTTATGTGTTTGGATGAATAGTTTAGTTTCGTTTCGTTTAGAGGATCAGCAGGGAAACAGGCCATTTGACACAAACTACACACGCTGGGGGCAACTTACAATTACAACGTACAGTTTTACCAAGCCAATTAACCTACAATTAACTTACAAATCTGTACGTCTTTGTAGTGTTGGGAGGAAACCGGAGCACCTGGAGAAAACCCACGCAGGTCACGGGGAGAACGTACAAACTCCGTACAGACAGCACCCGTAGTCTGGATCGAACCTGGGTCTCTGGTGCTGTGAGGCAGCAACTCTACTGCTGCGCCACCGTGCCACCCAAATAGTCTTGAAGCGTGAACCTGCACACCCTGACCAATGTCTGAAGATTACGAGTTCAAGTCCTATTCCTCAAAGTCTGCCAGAGCTTCTGCCTCTCAGCACCTGAGACCCGGGTTCGATCCTGACCTCAGTTACTGTCAGTGTGAAGTTTACATGTTCTCCCTGTGACTGCGTGGGTTTCCTCCGGGCGCGCCGGTTTCCTCCCACACCCCAAAGACGCGCTGGTTTGTAAGTTAAATTGGCCTCTCTAAATTGTCCGCAGTATGTAGGGACTGGAGGAGAAGCATATAATAATGTTGAGATATCGGGTGATTGATGGTCGGTCTAGGCACGGTGGGCCGAAGGGCCAGTTTCCATGCTCTATCTATAAATTAACCAAGTCATCCCAGATCTAGGCTGGTGCTCCAGTACTGAGAGAAAATACAGCGTCTGAAGCGGGTTTGTCCATCAGAGGTGTTCAGCCTGGGCCAGTGTGGCGAGGTTCTTTGATGAAGCTGGCTGCTTTGTGAGGCAGGGCCTCCTGTAGATAGTTTGATGTTGGGGAGGTCAGTACCCATGATGGACCGGGCAGTGTCCACCACTCCGTACTGTCTGCATCGTCTTCAGTAAATGTCCACTGTTCACCGTCAGTTCAGAGCTTTCAGTCGCATTGATACTCGAAATGCTATCAAGAGGCTGAACAATTGCAGGCTAATCCAGTCACTGCTTTGACCTCCCTTCCTTCTGTAGCTCTCAACTGTATCGGTCCCCTGAGTGGAGGCGGGCACTCCACGCTAAAACCTGCTCGCTGTAGCGAAAGCCAGAGCACCTCTGCAGCTCAACAAAGCACCAGAGTTCATCGATTGTCTAGTGCATTGCTGATTGTATTTGATTAAAGCACATCGTTGAGAGAGAGAGTGCAATTAGCTGCTGGAGTACCCTGGCTTATCTGTAATCCTCACGGAGACCAGAAATGTAGAACACATTGAAGCCAAGTGTTGCAAATGCTGGAAATCCAAAATTAAATCGGTGCCAGAAAGACTCGGCAGGTCAAGCAGCAACTGTGGAGAGAGGTAGTGAATGGTTCCAGCTGATAAATGTAAGTGATTATCTCTTTTACCTTAGGAGAGAAGGAATGGGTGACGTTTCGGGTCTTTTAGATTTAGATTGAGATTTAGAGATACAGCGCGGAAACAGGCCCTTCGGCCCACCGGGTCCGCGCCGCCCAGCGATCCCCGCACATTAACACTATCCTACACGCACTAGGGACAATTTTTACATTTACCCAGTCAATTAACCTACAAACCTGTACGTCTTTGGAGTGTGGGAGGAAACCGAAGATCTCGGAGAAAACCCATGCAGGTCACGGGGAGAACGTACAAACTCCGTACAGACGGCGCCCGTAGTCAGGATCGAACCTGAGTCTCCGGCGCTGCATTCGCTGTAAGGCAGCAACTCTACCGCTGCACCACCGTGCTGCCTTCTTCAGACTGATGGGTCTCGACCCGAAACGTCACCCATTCCTTCTCTCCTAAGATGCTGCCTGACCCGCTGAGTTACTCCAGCATTTTGTGATACCTTCGATTTGTTCCAGCATCTGCAGTTATTTTCCTACATCTCTTTTACCTTGACGATGACCGTAAGACAAAGGAACAGAATTCGGCCCATCGGGTCTGCTCTGCCATTCAGCCACAGCTGGTCTATCTTTCTCTCCCAATCACATTCTCCTGCCTTCTCCCCGTAACCTTTGACACTCTTACTAATCAAAATCCTATCAATCTCTGCTTTAAAAATACCCATTGACTTTGCCTCCACAGCCATCTGTGGCAATGAATTCCACAGATTCACCACCGTCTGATTGAAGAAATTCCTCCTCATCTTTCTAAATTACGTTCGTTTTTTTCTGAGGCTGTGCTCCCTGGTTCTAGACTCTCCCCCTACTGGAAACACCCTCTCCACATCCACTCTGCCCAGGCCTTTTGTAATCCGGTAGTTTAGTTTAGTTTAGAGATATAGCGCTGAAACAGGCCCTTCAGCCCACCGAGTCTGCACTGACTAGTAATCCCCGCACATTAGCACTATCCTACACACCAGGGACAATTTACAGTTTTTACCAAACCCAGTTAACCTACAAACCTGCACGTCTTTGGAGCGCGGGAGGAAACCGGAGCACCCGGAGAAAACCCACACCGGTCACGGAGAGAATATACAAACTCCGTGCAGACAGCGCCCGTAGTCAGGATGGAAGCTGGGTCTCTGGCGCTGTAAGGCAGCAACTCTACCGCTGCGCCACCGTGTCACACGCTCCCAGGTTCCAGTCAGATCTCCCCCCTGTGAAGGCCTCGTGATGTGGAGCATTGGTGGGGAAGGAATTCATGAATCCAGTCAGCAATTAATTTTCTGACAGCGGATTAATCAGACGTCAGTTTTCATCTGCGTACCGTTCACCTGGGATGGCAGGGCACGTCCACGCCTTGCGAGATGCGGCGCTGTGCTCGGTGTAATTGCGCTTGATTGGTTAACAGGAGTTCTCTGCTGGCTGTTCAGAATTCTTGTGCCTATTAGCCGAGGAAACAAATCTCCATGGCTCCAGGTGTGCAGGGCTCCGAATCCTGCCATGGTAACAGATTAGTCGCATTATTAGCCGTTTGCTTTTGTTTCTTTGATAGCAGCAGTGGCGGTGAGGAAGAGGGGAGGTTTTAATACGAGGGCAGCCTTTCCCCGAATGCTGGCTTTGCTTTTGCTGCGTGTTTGAATGCAATAATGGGCACACAACATGTCGACCCGTCCCCTGTCAGTTACACTGCCTCCAGCGTCTTGTATCGTAATGCTCTCTGATAACACAAACAAGAGCAAAACTCCCGCATTGTGTTGATGCACTTTTCTGGTCGATTAGCTTCAAGTCCCACATCCTGCAACGTTCTCAGTGAGCAGGGATCACGTGATCTGTTTAAATTTGAGAAGCTTGGGATCTCGCTGTAATAATGCCCTGCACAAAAGCATTAGCTTACTTTAGACTAGTTTAGAGATACAACGCGGAAACCAAATACAACGCTCTTATTCTGAGACCGTGCCCCCTGGTTGTAGACTTTCCAACTACTACCTCTCCCCATCCACTCGATCCGGGCCTATCATTGTCCGGTAGTTTAGTTTAGTTTAGACGAAGAGCGCAGAAACAGGCCCTTTGGCCCACCAAGTCTGTAGCAACCAGCAATCCCAGCACATTAACACTATCGTATTGAGGGCGCCCACTATTGAGGGCGTGCAGCGTAGGTTTACTAGGTGAATCCCCGGAGTGGCGGGACTGTCGTACGTTGAAAGACTGGAGCGACTAGGCTTGTATACACTGGAATTTAGAAGGATGAGAGGGGATCTTATCGAAACGTATAAGATTATTAAGGGGTTGGACACGTTTGAGGCAGGAAACATGATCCCAATGTTGGGGGAGTCCAGAACAAGGGGCCACAGTTAAGAATAAGGGGTAGGCCATTTAGAACTGAGATGAGGGAAAAAAAATTCAGTCAGAAAGTTGTGAATCTGTGGAATTCTCTGCCTCAGAAGGCAGTGGAGGCCAATTCTCTGAATGCATTCAAGAGAGAGC
The DNA here is from genome assembly GCF_053455715.1 of Rhinoraja longicauda. NCBI lineage: Eukaryota > Metazoa > Chordata > Chondrichthyes > Rajiformes > Arhynchobatidae > Rhinoraja > Rhinoraja longicauda. Next base: position 10,567,028 of record NC_135984.1, read on the forward strand.
TAGATAGAGCTCTTAAGGATAGCAGAGTCAGGGGGTATGGGGAGATGGCAGGATCGGGGTACTGATTGTGGATGATCAGCCATGATCACATTGAATGGCGGTGCTGGCTCGAAGGGCCGAATGGCCTCCTCCTGCACCTATTGTCTATTGTCCTTGTTCTTGATTTCTACTCTCAAGCAGATCCATTTGCCATTTTAAATGCTTCACTCTGACCCTTGCTCTGAGCAAGTTAGTAGCATGTTGTCAAATTTAGGGTTGCCAACTGTTCCATATTAGGCGGGACATCCCGTATATGTGCCAAGGTGCTGCCCATTAGTTACCATGCACCACCGCCTGCGGATTATTAGTGAGAAGATGCACAGATTCCACTTGTTTTTACGTGTACACACTCTGTGCACACAGGAACAGTCGGGGACCGATGACACAGGAGGAATTCTCACTGTGATGTTTCAGATATGTTTGTGAAAGTACTTTTTCTGCATAATGAAATGGCTAAACACTATCCAAATGTGTGCCCTGGGGTTCGGTGCTGGGCTGACGTTGCCTGTCATGTATTTACATGACTTGGATAAGAATGTCGGTGGACAAATTACTAGGTTTTCTGATGACACATAAATTGGTGGAGTAGTGTGGACGTGTGAGTGTGGATGGCTCGATTGCAACCCTGTATGGTCTTTCAGCTGACTGGTTTGCACGCAACAAAAGCTTTTCACTGTACCTCAATACATGTCACAATGAACTAACCTCAACTAGTAGATAGTCACAGGTCATTAGAGCTGTACAACATGAAATCAGACCATTCAGCCCACCTTGTCCATATTGGGCTAGTCCCATTTGTCTGCATTTAGCCCATGTCCCTCTGAACCGTTCCTATCCATAAATCTGTGCAATAATTTTAAAAGTCATAATCGTTTCTGCTTCGATTGTCTCCTCTGGTAGCACATTCCAGATACGGAGTACCCTCTGAGTGAAAAGGTTACCCCTCAGATCCCACTTAAATCTCTTCCCTCTCACTTTAAGCCTACGCCCTCTAGTTTTAGTGTGTGGGAAAGAACTGCAGATGCTGGTTTAAATCGCAGGGTAGACACAAAATGCTGGAGTAACCCAGCGGGGCAGGCAGCATTTTTCAGAGAGAAGAAATGGATGACGTTTCGGGTGGAAAAGGGTCTCGACCCGAAACGTCACCCATTCCCTCTCTCCAGAGACGCTGCCTGTCCCGCTGAGTTGCTCCAGCATTTTGTGTCTTCCCTCTAGTTTTAGAATCCTCTACCCTGGGAAATAGTGGAGAAGGTTTGTGAAAGGATGTGGACGGACGTAGATGGGTGTAAGGTCCCTCAGAGCGTGGACTGGTGGTATTTCATGTCAACAATGTGAGGCAGGACCTTCGGGATGCCACATACCAACGAGGCATCAATGGCAGGGAGTCCACACAGAGATGTACAGCTGCCCCCTGGAGTGCAAGTTCATGATTTGTTGAAAATTGTATGTTCTGCAAGCCTGCTCCATAGGCCAAGGTATTGAGTATAGGATTTAGGACGTTATGCTTTGGTGACATTATGTTAAAACACACTTGGACAGGTACATTGAAGGAAAAGGTTTGGATGGATATAGGCCAAACGGAGGCAGGTGAGACCAGTGTAAACGAGGCGTCATTGCAAAGTCAAAAATAATTTTCCCAGGTCTATTTAGTGTGGAGCCTATTTGGAGGTTGTAGTGTTTAATAGACAATAGACAATAGGTGCAGGAGTAGGCCATTCGAGCCAGCACCACCATTCAATGTGATCATGGCTGATCATTCTCAATCAGTACCCCGTCCCTGCCTTCTCCCCATACCCCCTGACTCCGCTATCCTTAAGAGCTCTATCTAGCTGGTGGTGGTAGGGACGAAGCTGCTCCTGAACCTGGACGTTACAGTTTTCAGGCACCGAGACCTTCCCGATGGCAGGAGTGAAATGGGAGTGTTGCTAGGGCGATGTGACCGTATGAAGGGTGGGAACGTTTATGGGGCCTTAGAGAGGATTGATAATCACAGTCTTTCTTCCAGAGCAGGGGGGTTTAAAACTAGAAGGCGCAGATTTACACCTAGAGCGGACAAATTTAAAGGAGATCTGAGGAGTATGTTTTTCTCACAAAGGGTGGTGATTATAAGGAACGAGCTGCCAGAGGGGCAGATGGAAGCAGGTGCAGTAACAACATTTATAAGGCATTTGGACAGGATCATGGATAGGAAAGGAGAAGAGAGGTAAAGGTTTAACTTGGGAAAATGGGATTGGGATGGATAGACGTCGTGGTCAGTATGGTCAAGGTGGGCCGAAGGGCCTGTCTCTGTGCTGTCCTACTCAATGGTTCAGTTCCAGATTCCAGGTGGGGTTTTAAACCTACGTTGTGTTCTGAACGTTCTGCATCATTAGAATGAGCTCTTGCTCACTGATTAAGGATGCTACATCTCCCACCTATTCTATTTTATAATGAACGTCTCATCTTTTGTTTTCTAGGTAAGTGGAACTCTCGCGGTTAGGAGCTGCTTCAAGACCAGACGCAGGTCGGGCCAGTTAACTGATCTCTCCTGATGGTAACGCTCTGAGGTTTAATTAAAAGCCGCTGCATGTTCATTGATTCTCCGCAGGTCAGTGTGGCCTTGTGTGTAGAGGCATGTGGGATGCGTGTGCGTGTTGTTACCTGTGGACCGTGTCTAGTTTTATTCATTTGCGGGCTCGGGATGTTGTTGCCAACTTTGGTTGCCCATCCTGTTTGCCCCCTGAGAAGCCACTGGTGAACACCGCTCCCAATGTGCCGAGGGACTCATTCAGGCAGCATATTGAATGGCGGTGCTGGCTCGAAGGGCCGAATGGCCTCCTCCTGCACCTATTGTCTATTGTCTATTGCAACTGTGCTAGGGGGAGAGAATGGTCAAACTTCCCCCTCCACAGATGCTGCCTGACCCTGCCGAGTCCTCCAGCACTTTGCGAGGGAAAATATAACTGCAGATGCTGGTTCAAATCGAAGGTATCACAAAATGCTGGAGTAACTCAGCGGGTCAGGCAGCATCTCAGGAGAGAAGGAACGGGTGACGTTCTTCAGTCTGAAGAAGGGTCTCGACCCGAAACGTCACCCATTCCTTCTCCCCTGAGATGCTGCCTGACCCGCTGAGTTACTCCAGCATTTTGTGATACCAGCATTTTTGTGTGTTTTGCTCCAGATGCCAGCACCTGCAGTTCCTTGATCCTCCAGCAGATTGTTGCTGGACTATCATTATATCAATGCCAACCTTTGAGAATTGGGAGTGTTTGGCTTCCCCGAATGTGCTGCAACTTTAGTCGAACGGAACAACCAATTTTTATAACACTGCTAAGTAGGTGGTCTGTTCATAGCTTTAGATTATTGACAGAACAAGATTACTGTTGTTTGCAAATCACCTGCAAGAGTGGCTGGAAATCGCTGCATTCTACTTCGATGTCAGCCTTTTGGTAAAGCAGAATGACATACGATTAAAAGCAACTCGCCAGAGTTATGCCGAAGGCGCTAGGTTTCTAGATCACACGGAGAACGTACTCTTGAGGTGACCATGTAGTTTGGAGCAGGTCAGCTGGGGAGCGCTCCAACCCAGAGCACAGTCCATGCGTTCCAGGGAATGCTTCCCATGTGCTCATGTTGTATGCTGTCTTAGACTAAAACATGTGAAATGACTTATGGTGTATAGGGTGGTTTAGTTTAGAGATACCTGCCCTTGTGCCCACCAAGTCCACACCGACCAGCGATCCCCGCACGTTAACACTATCCTACACATACTAGGGACAATTTACACCTACAACAAGTACACAAACAAAAGTCAATTAACCTACAAACCTGCATGTCTTTGGAGTGTGGGAGGAAACCGAAGATCTCGGAGAAAATCCACGCAGTCACGGGGAGAACGTGCAAACTCCGTACAGACAGCACTCCTTAGTCGGGATGGAACCCAGGTCTCTGGCACTGCAAGCGCTGTAAGGCAGCAACTCTACCACTGCGCCACCGTGCCGCACTTAGAGTTGCTGCCTTACAGCGCCAGACACCCGGTTTTGATCCTGACTACTGGTGCTGTCTGTACGGAGTTTGCAGGTTCTGCACCGCACAAAAGTAAAATAAATTAATAACCGCAATACAGCAATACGAGGTAACCAAATCATAATAGTGCAAAGCAAAAGGCCTTAGTGCAACCAAAAACACAGTTGATAGAAGATCATAATTGCTGGGGTTACTATTGCAATGTTTAAGAAGCATTTGGGCAGGTGCATGGATAGGACAGGTTCAGAGGGACATGGGCCAAACTCAGGCTGGTTGGACTGGTGTAGATGGGACGTTGGTCGGTATGGGCAAGTTGGAATGAAGGGCGTGTTTCCACGCTGTACAGCTATGACTCTGTGACTTTAGGTTAGTGTTGTGCGGTGTTCAAGAGTCTGGTGGTTGCTGGGAAAAGGCTGTTCTTCAAGGTTTCAAGGTCAGTTTATTGTCAACTGTACCAATTAAGGTACAGCGAAATTTGAGTTACCATACAGCCGTACTAAGTGAAAAGCAGCAAGACACACAGCTACATAAAATAAAAGTTAACATAAACATCCACCGCAGCGGCTCCACACATTCCTCACTGTGATGGAAGTCCAATCTTCTCCCTTTTTATTCTCCCACGGTCGGGGCTGTCGAACCGAACCTGAGCGTCATCGTGTTCAGGCTCCTGTATCTTATTCCCCATGGTAGCAGCTAGATGAGAGCGTGGCCAGGGTAATGTGGCTCTTTGATAATATCAGCTGCCTTTTTGTGGCAGCATCTGCCGTAGATCCCTTCAATGGTGGGGAGGTCAGTACCTGTGATGGACCGGGCAGTGTCTGCCACTCTCTGTAGATCCCTTCAATGGTGGGGGAGGGGGTCAGTGCCCGTGATGGACCGGGCGGTGTCTACCGCTCTCTGTAGTCTCCTTCGTTTCTTCATCAGTGGAGGCATTTATCGCTAGTTGAAGACTGGGTACAAAGTAGAACTGGAAACAGACGAGATCACGGCTTGAGTTCAGTCTCGGTGCTGCTGCCCTTCCAGGTCTCACCAGGTCCCACCTGCTCGACTGGGCAGCCATCCCACAAGCCCCTGCTTGACATCTGTGACGTCCCGGCAGCTTGTATAAATAAATACTGACGTGGGCAGACCTGCGAGAGTGTGCTGCACGATTATGCAGTGTTAATGCAGTATGATTGCTTCGCAACAAACCGATTATGCATCGCTGGCACCCCGGGCTCTGTGTTGTGTCCGCGTCATGCTTGTGAGGAAGAACACGTGATTTGAAAACCCCTTTCACACAGCCAGTCTTTCCATTGAGCGCAGGAGGATGAGGGGAGATCTTATACAGGTGTACAAAATCATGAGAGGAATAGATCGGGTAGATGCACAGAGTCTCTTGCCCAGAGTAGGGGAATCAAGGACCAGAGGACACAGGTTCAAGGTGAAGGGGAAAAGATTTAATAGGAATCCGAGGGGTAACTCTTTCACACAAAGGGTGGTGGGTGTATGGAACAAGCTGCCCGAGGAGGTAGTTGAGGCTGGGACTATCCCATCGTTTAAGAAACAGTTAGACAGGTACATGGATAGGACAGGTTTGGAAGGTTATGGACCGTCCAAGCAGGTGGGACTAGTGTAGCTGGGGCATTGTTGGCCAGCATGGGCGAGTTGGGCCGAAGGGCCTGTTTCCATACTGTATCACTCCATGACTCTATGACTCAGTCACAGTAAACAGGTGTGCGGATTTGTTATTTGACTTTAAACTGTGCAAGCTGAAGGGATTATTTGTCAGTGTTCAACATCGTTGGAGCGCAGGAATGATAAAATGGGACTCTCAGTCTGAAGAAGTGTAAGAAAATAACTGCAGATGCTGGTACAAATCGAAGGTATTTATTTCACAAAATTGTGGAGTAACTCAGCAAGTCAGGCAGCATCTCAGGAGAGAAGGAATGGGTGACGTTTCGGGTCGAGACAAGGGTCTCGACCCGAAACGTCACCCGTTCCTTCTCTCCTGAGATGCTGCCTGACCTGCTGAGTTACTCCAGCATTTTGTGAAATAAATACCTCAGTCTGAAGAAGAGTCTCGACCCCAAAACGTCACCCATTCCTTTTCTCCAGAGATGCTGCCTGAGTCACCCCAGCATTTTGTGTGTATCTCTACCAGAATGATGCCTGGATTAGGGGTGTACCAGCTGCAGGGAGATGCTGGACAAACCTGAATTGTTTTCCCTGGAGCGCCGGAGGTTGCAGGCAGACCTGACAGAAGGGTACAAAATTATGCAAGGCACAGTCAGAACCTTTTTCCCGGGATGAAAAAATCAAATACTGGAGGGCATAGTTTCAGGTGAGAGGGGCAAAGGTTAAAGGAGATGTGTGCTGAAGGTATTTTTAGGTAGAGGGTGGTGGGCGCCTGGATCGGACTTATCATCAGCGGAGCCGGCCGTCTTCGGAGGCTGCGGGAGCGGCTGGGACTCGCCTTGGGCTCAGTCCGCTGCGGACCGTCCGGCGCGGCCTGCAACCACAACAACCTGACCGCGGGAGAAGACGGCAGGAGAAGGGAAAGAAATTGTGGCCTTCCATCACAGTGAGGAGAGGACTGGAGGAGACTCACTGTGATGGATGTTTCTTTGATGGATGTTTCTTTTTTTGTGTGTTTTGGGGGTTGTGTAATTTTAATGCCTATTTAATGCTTTTATTGTTGGACTGTGGGTGACTGAATTTCGTCCAATATTGGATGACAAATAAAGCTATCTTCAATCTTCTTCAGGAATGTTCTTAAAGGCAGATAGGATAGTGGCATTTAAGAGTCTTTTGGTTAGGTACATGGCTATGCTGGAAATGGAAAGATATGGATTATATGCAGATAACAGTTTGGCACAGGCATTGTGAGGTTATCCACTTTGGTGGCAAGAACAAGAAGGCAGATTATTATCTGGGTTTCAGATTAGGAAAAGGGGAGGTGCAACGAGACCTAGGTGGCCTTGTACATCAGTCACGGAAAATAAGCATGCAGGTACAGCAGGCAATAGACAATAGACAATAGGTGCAGGAGGAGGCCATTCGGCCCTTCGAGCCAGCACCGCCATTCAATGTGATCATGGCTGATCATTCTCAATCAGTACCCCGTTCCTGCCTTCTCCCCATACCCCCTGACTCCGCTATCCTTAAGAGCTCTATCCAGTTCTCTCTTGAATGCATTCAGAGAATTGGCCTCCACTGCCTTCTGAGGCAGAGAATTCCACAGATTCACAACTCTCTGGCTGAAAAAGTTTTTCCTCATCTCTAAATGGCCTACCCCTTATTCTTAAACTGTGGCCCCTGGTTCTGGAATGGGCCGATGAAGAAAGCTAATGGCATGTTGGCCTTCACAGCGAGAGGATTTGAGTATAGGAGCAAGGAGGTCCTACTGCAGTTGTTCAGAGCCCTGGTGAGACCGCACCTTGAGTATTGTGTGCAGTTTTGGTCTCCAAATTTGAGGAAGGACATTCTTGATATTGAGGGAGTGCAGCGTAGGTTCACCAGGTTAATTCCCGGGATGGAGGGACTGACATATGATGAAAGAATGAATCGACTGGGCTTGTATTCACTGGAATTTAGAAGGATGAGAGGGGATCTTATAGAAACATATAAAATTCTTAAGGGATTGCACAGGCTAGATGCAGGAAAACATTCCCCATGTTGGGGAGTCCAGAACCAGGGGTCACAGTTTAAGAATAAGGGGTCGGCCATTTAGGACTGAGATGAGGAAACACTTTTTCAGCCAGAGAGTTGTAAATCTGTGGAATTCTCTGCCACAGAAGGCAGTGGAGGCCAATTCATTGGATGTTTTCAAGAGAGAGTTAGATATAGCTCTTAGGGCTAACGGAATCAAGGGATATTTGGGAGAAAGCAGGAACAGGGTGCTGATTCTGGATGATCAGCCATGATCACATTGAATGGTGGTGCTGGCTCGAAGGGCCGAATGGCCTACTCCTGCTCCTATTTTCTATGTTTCTATTTTCTGTTGTGGACCGGAGGTGCTGTACTGTTCTATGTTCTATCTACACAAAGAGGCTTTGTACATTCATAATCAATGCAAAACTGGACGAAAATCTATTTGCGTTTCCGCCCAGATTACTGCTTCCTGCATGGAGGAATTGTGTCACTGTGGGGGTGGGGGTTTGAGGGGAGGGGGGGGCAGATCTACTGAACTGTGGCACCCATGGCTGTATTTCCAATATTTATTAGAGTCCTAGAACTGTCCACCACAGAAAATCCCCTTCGTTCCAATTCATCTATATGTCCACATTGCCTGTCTGAATGAGTCCCATTTGCCTGTGCCGGGCCCAGACCCCTCCAGTCACAGAGTCATGCAGCGTGGAGATAGGCTCTTTGGCCCAACTTGCCCACACCGACCAACATGCCCCGTCTAAACTAGTCCACCTGCCTGCCTTTGGCCCATCTCCGTCTAAACCTACCCTATCCATGAACCTGTCCAAATGCTTCTTAAATGTTGCGATAGTACCTGCCTCAACTACCTCCTCCGGCAGCTCGTTCCATACACCCACTGTTGTGATATTGCTGGGACTACTTTGTGTATCCAAGAACTACTTTGTACGGCTGTGTATATAAGTGATGGGTGTGATTAGGCGGTCACTCTGGATCCAGGTTCCTCACCCCTCAGGTTCCCATTAAATCTCCCCCCCCCCCCCCCCCCCCACAAATCTATGTCCTCTGGTTCTCGATTCCCTCCTCTGGGCAAGAGATTTTACCATTTACCCGAACTGTTCCTGCCATTAATTTTTTACACCTCTTTCAGATCACCTCTTATCTTCCTGCGCTCCGAGGAATCAAGTCCCCGCCTGCTCAACCTATCTCTATAGCTCAGGCCCTCGAGTCCTTGTAAATCTTCTCTGCACCCTTCCCAGCTTGACAACATCTTACCCGTAACATGATGACCGCAACTGAACACAATACTCCAAATGTGGCTCACCAATGTCTTATCTAACATCAACAATTAAATCTTGCCCTGTTTAGATCTCACCTCAAACCTATGTCCTCTGGTTCTCGATTCCCCTACTCTGGGCAAAAGTCTCTGTGTGTTCACCCGATCTATTCCCCTCATGATTTTGTACACCTCCATGAGATTGCCATTGAGATGGAAGGATTCCAGCAATTGTATTATCCCGTGAGTTGTTTGCATTTGAATTTGCTTTCGAAAGTCCCATCCGAATGAATCATGAGGTTCAAGGGAAAAAAAAGAGTTCAAAAGAATTAAACTAGCAGGTAGAATGATGAAGTGTACAATACATCTGCTCACTTTGTGCCCGGCCCTCCCTGTAGCTCATTATACTCCGTAGAATGGCACGTCCTACCAGCCTGCACTCAGTCTCCCTGCAATAGAGTCCATTATGGGGAAATTCTTCTTAACTGCGATTCATTTGGGACGTGACCATTTTTTTAACCTTGAGATAATTGATTTCAAAAACACATCCATCACGGCAGAAGCTGAGTTATATTTTTTGGTTTACATGCAGTAGTGTGCACTGAGTGGAAATCTCTGCATTTAGTTTAACGTGACGAGGTGGGCTGTTTCGTGCTGGAGTGACTCGTTGAGTATCCCAGGCTGTTTCCTCACTGCAGCTCAGGTTTTGTAGAGCGTAACCCCGAGGCAGATGGGACCAGTCAGAGGGTAGTTAATCTGTGGAACGCATGGCCACAGAGGGCTGTGGGGGCCAAGTCAGTGGGTGTTTTTAAGGCAGAGATAGCCATATTCGTGATTAGAACGGGTGTCAAGGGTTACGGGGAGAAGGCAGGGATTAGGAGGCATAGATCAGCCATGATTGAATGGCGGAGTAGACTCGATGGGCCGAATGGCCTAATTCTACTCGTATAACTTGTGAACGTGAGCTAGCCCAGTATGTCAACATGGTTGGCATGGACTAGCTGGGCCGAAGGGCCCTTTTCCGTGCTGTACGGTTCCGTGGCTATGACTGTGCTGGTGTGGTGGTGGGGTCGGCAGTGGTGTGTTGGCGCATTGCGTTGCCTGGCGCTCTCGAGATGGGAGGGGCCAAGAACGGAGGTTTGAGGAACAAGAGGGCGAGAGGAGACTGACGGGGAGTCGGGGGAATTACAGGGGCGGCACGGTGGCGCAGCGGTAGAGTTGCTGCCTTACAGCGCCAGAGACCCGGGCTCGATCCTGACTACGGGCGCTGTCTGTACCGTGTTTGTATGTTCTCCCTGTGACCGCATGGGTTTTCTGCGGGTGCTCAGGACTTCCTCCCACGCCCCAAAGACATACAGGATTGTAGGTTACTTAACTTCGGTAATATTGTAAAGTTGTCCCTAGTGTGTCGGATGGTGTATGGGGTAATCGCTGGTCAGCGCGGACCCGGTGGGCCGAAGGGCCTGTTTCCTGTTTCCACGCTGTGTCTCTAAAGTCTAAAGTAAAGTAAGAATAAGGGAGCACAGCCACAGAGCCGTACAGCACGGAAACGGGCCCTTCGGCCCACCTTGTCTATGCCGACCAAGTTGAGGTTATTGGCGAGTCCCATTTACCTGCGTTCGGCCCATATCCCTCTAAACCCATCCTATCCATACATCTGTCCAAATGCTTTTTAAAAGTCATAAGGTCATAAGTGATAGGAGCGGAATTAGGCCATTCGGCCCATCAAGTCTACTCCCCAATTCAATCATGGCTGATCTATCTCTCCCTCCGAGCCCCATTCTCCAGCCTTCACCCCATAACCTTGTAATTGTAGTAAATCGTAATTGTATCCGCATATATCGTTTTTTTCCTGGCTGCCCATTCCTGAAACGGACCACCTATACCCATCCTTTGTCCCGCCCCCCTGACAGCAGTCTGAAGAAGGGTCTCGACCCGAAACTTCACCCATTCCTTCTCTCCTGAGATGCAGCCTGACCTGCTGAGTTACTCCAGCATTTTGTGGATAAATTCCTTCTGTGGCAAATAGTTGCCGTTGAGGTCTGTGATAAATTCTCTTCTCACTGTGCTCTGCCCTGCGGTAGAATCCAACAGAGGCAAAGGTGATTTAACCCAGGCAAGAGTGACACATTATGTGCACAGGCCAGGGGAAACACATTAATGGCCAGGGTCCTGGGAAGAGTTGTGGTACCAGGAGATCTCAGGCTGCGTGTACATAGTTCCCTGCCAGTGGCAACACGGATAGACCGGGTGGTTGGTGTGGAAGGTGTCTGGTGTACCTGCCTTCATCGACAAGGCACTGGGTACAACAGTTAGGACGCCGTGTTGCAACTGTGCAAAACCTTCAGGCCACTTGGATTATCGTGCGCAGTTCTGGTCGCCACACTGCAGGAAGGTTCTGATTTCGGTAGAGAGGGCGCGGAAACCATTCACGAGGATGTTGCCTGGACTGGAGGACGGGTTACAAGGAGAGATTGGGTGGGATGGGTCAGTTTCCCTGGAACAAAGGAAGCTGGGAGCTGACAGGACCGAGGTCTATAATGTTTAGTGGGATAGAGAGAGTAGATAGTCAGAGTCTGTTTCCCATGGTGTGGTATCTAAAACTAAAGGCATAGGTTTAGGATGAAAGGGTACCATCTACCTCGTTGGACACTCTTAGACTTTACTGGACTTTACCTTGCACTAAATGTTAGTCCCTTTATCCTGTATCAGTACACTGTGGGCGGCTTGACTGTAATCATGTATAGTCTTTCCGCTGAATGGATGGCACGAAACAAAAGCTTTTCACTGTACCTCGATACACGCAACAATAATAAACTGAACTAAACTAGAATCTGATGGGAGTGTGCGGAGAATAAAATGGACAACAATGTAATGAATTCTGGAGGAACGTTGAAAGGAGATGATCACGCATAGTGGGAGCTGAGGTCAAAGCTCAGCTGCTCAGAATAAACCCAAGTAACCAAGAAAATAGATCTAAGGTATCACTAAAAGCTGGAGTAAATCGGCGGGTCAGGGAGCATCTCAGGAGAGAAGGAATGGGTGACGTTTCGAGTTGAGAGCCTTCATCAGATCTGGTGCGTGGTCTTGATGGAAGGTTTCCTAGAGTATAACTGACCAGGAAAGCACGTTACATGGAGTATCACCACTCTCCACCCACCTGTATCCACCCATCACTTGCTAGGCTTTGCCCAGCCTCCACCTCTCTCTTCCAGCTTTCCCCCCCTCCTACTTCATCAGTCTGAAGGAGGGACTGACCGAAATGTCATATGTCCGTTCCCTCCACAGATGCTGCCTGACCCGCTGAGTTCCTCCAGCACTTTGCTTTTTTTTAACATCTGAGGTCTCTTGTGTTTCCAGTTTGAAATGGAGCTGAACTATTCCGTGACAAGCAGATCACAGCCGGTCAGTTCAGATGCGTGAGCTTCGTGAAGTTGCCAAAGCTGGTTTAATCACACGAAGTGCAAGGTACAGGTAGAAACAGGTAAAGGAAGGAGGTGAGTCTGTCTCTGCAAGACCTGACAGATGTGACTGACTCAGGAATGACAGCGGGCCTCCGACAAATGACTTGCCCTGCGGTGCAGAGGTGTTTAGCTATCAGGGCCTGCATTGTTTTCCCTTGGAGTAAATGATGATGTAGTCAAACTGGGAACTATTTTTCCCCCAGTTAATCTGTAATGAAAGTCAGCGAGCAGACTTGGTTGTTGAAGAACACTGTCCTTGTTCCTCTGCACAAGCAGTTTATAATTGTTTCCTTGTGTACATGAGTGGGCACAGGCAGATAGATGCGCACTAGTGTACACACAGATATATGCACAGTGTCACACTGGCACACGCCTAGTATGCACATACATGCACACCCGCACACTGGCACATGCCATGTACACACAGACACCTGCACATATATATGCATGCACATAGTTGTGCACCCAAACATGTGCACAAGCACATACATGTACATACAGACACACTCCAACTCCCTGACATCAGTCTGAAGAAGGGTCTCGACCCGAAACGTCACCCATTCCTTCTCTCCCGAGATGCTGCCTGACTCGCTGAGTTACTCCAGCATTTTGTGTCTACATACAGACACACGTGAGCATGCCCACACGCACAAATACACATTGACAAACACACTGATATACACACAGACACATGTGCCCAAATAGACACACATGTACACACATACATAGACACACACGTATCCAGACAGACACAGATGCAAACACATGTACAGACATAGAAACATAGAAAATAGGTGCAGGGGTAGGCCATTCGGCCCTTCGAGCCATTCAATATGATCATGGCTGATCATCCAAAATCAGTACCCCGTTCCTGCTTTCTCCCCTTACCCCTTCATTCCGTTCGCTCTAAGAGCTAAATCTAACACTTTCTTGAAAACATCCAGTGAATTGGCCACCACTGTCATCTATGGCAGAGAACTCCACAGGTTCACAACTCTCTGGGGGAAAGACACAGATGCACACACACACACACACACACACACACACACATACAGACATAGGCACGCATATGTACATGTACACACACACGTACACACACACTGCAGTGCCTATTTCATTGAACCTGTCACATCAGCTGTTGCACACACACACACACTCACAGGTGTATAAAAAGACAGTCACATGTACATATGTGTACACACGCGCACACACACACACACACACACACACACACACATACATGCAGACATAGGCACACATACGTATGTGTACACAAACACATACACGTACATGCAGACATAGGTACGCATATGTACATGTACACGTACACGCACACACACACACTGCAGTGCTTATTTCATTGAACCTGTCACATCAGCTGTTTCACTTGATGAATGGTCCAGACTGCAAGCGTCTGTTCACCGTGAAGTGATACAAGAGCAAAACTCAGTGTTGAAGCAGCAAATGCTTCAAGGCCTTGCCGTGCCGGGGTGAGTGAAGGCAGGCGTGCCCCATGGCTGTGCTCACAGTCTCGAAGCAGGGGCCCTGCCGTGAGGGGGGGGGTTCTGTTCACCCTGAGGACAGGGAAGCTCCAGACTTGGGGGTCGGGGAGGTGCAGGCACTGAGAATCTTCTGGCCAGAGGTCGATGGGATCGGTGTTTCAAAGGCAACGGAGAGCTGGGGCTCGTGCAGAAAGTGGCTCTATGTGATAACGCTGGGCAACCCACCTCTACCGTACATCGCAGGCAGATGTGGAAGGATACGGTGTGGAGGGGGGAACATAATCTCTCAACAGCAAATACTAACTAGACACAAAAAGCCGGAGTAACTCAGCGGGGCTGGCAGCATCTCTGGAGAGAAGGAATGGGTGACATTTCGGGGTCTGGGTCTGAAGAAGGGTCACGACCCGGAATGTCAACCATTCCTTCTCTCCAGGGATGCTGCCTGTCCCGCTGAATTAATCCAGCATGTTGTGCCTATCTTCAGTTTAAATCAGCACCTGCAGTTCCTTCCTACTAACCAGGTAGACTGCAACAGATAGAGTGAATGAATGCACTGTGTCAAACCCAGGGAGGTGGGACTCAAATAGATGGGACATGCTGGTCGGTTTGAGCAAGTTGGGCCGAAGAGCTTGTTTCCACGCTGTATAACTTTATAATTCTCTGACACTAAACATTTAGACAGGTACATGGATAAGACAGGTTTAGAGGGATGTGGGCCATACGTGGGCAGGTGGGTCTGGTGTAGATGGGGCATGTTGGTCGGCGTGGGCAGGTTGGGCCCAGAGGCCTGTTTCTCCGCTGCATGACTCTATGACACGGCCCTCGTGTGGTGTTGATGCCTGCACTGTGACGATCGTCAGCATTGTGGAGTTCAATCAGACATTTCTCCGTTACAGGAAGAATCTGTGAAGCCACAGCATTCATTTCCCTCACTGAGAAACGATCAGTTTTAACCTCGGTCAAAGAAAATTGCGGGTTGTGAGAAATGGATTCAGCCTCAAGATAACTACAGCATTGAGCAGTACAGCACAGGAACAGGCCCTTCGGCCCACAATATTTGTGCTGAACATATTGCCAAGTTAAACTGATCTCATCTGCCTGTACATGATCCAGACCCCTCTATTCCACATGCCGTTCTACAAGCCTCTTAAACACCAATATCGTACCTCCTGTTCAGTTGCTGTGCCAATTTGATTTGGTTCAAAGTTCAAACACCTTTGATTTACTGTCAGATGTTAGTGCCAAAGACATGCCAATGTAATTGTCCGGCGAAATGGTCAGCTGGTCAACACTTGGTCTCGTCGATGTACAGACATTGTGAACACCGAATGCAGTGGATGAGGGTTCGAGGAGGTACGTGAACCTCTGTCTCACCTGCAAGGGCGGCTGGGGTTGTGGATGGGTGTGAGGGAGGAGATATCGGGGCAGATTCTGCCTTTGCTGCTGCGGCCCTCTGGCAGTCTCCCTGAAGAAGTTTTTCTGAAGAAGGGTCTCGACCCGAAACGTCACCCATTCCCTCTCTCCAGAGACGCTGCCTGTCCCGCTGAGTTGCTCCAGCATTTTGTGTCTTCCCTCTAGTTTTAGAATCCTCTACCCTGGGAAATAGTGAAGAAGGTTTGAGAAAGGATATGGACGGTCATAGATGGGTGGTTGCAAGGTCACTCAGAGCATGGACTGGTGGTATTTCATGTCAACAATGTGAGGCAGGCCCTTTGGGATGCCACATACCAACGAGGCATCAATGGCAGGGAGTCCACCAGAGATGTACAGCTACACCTGGGAATCTATCTACCTTCAGGTTTAACCAGCACCTGCAGTTCCTTCTTACACACTCCATCTTTTTAGCTCAGGATTCCAACATCTGCAGATTCCCGTGTCTCCACAAAGTGACTACGGATCCAACTCACAGTACATTCAGAAAGTATTCAGACCCCTTCACCTTTTCCACATTTTGTTACGTTATAGCCTTATTTTTAAATGGATTAAATTCATTTTTTTAATCACCAATCTACACATAATACCCCATGATAAAAAGGCAAAAATAGATGTTTTGGAAATTTTTGCAAAGTAATTAAAAATAAATAACTGAAATACCACATTTACATAAGATTCCAGACCCTTTACACAGTACTTTGTTGAGGCACCTTTGGCAGCGATTACAGCCTCAAGTCTTCTTGGGTATGACGCTACAAGCTTGGCACACCTGTATTTGGGTAATTTCTCCCATTCTTCTCTGCAGATCCCCTCAAGCTCTGTCAGGTTGGATGGGGAGCGTCGATGCACAGCTATTTTCAGGTTCCGCCAGAGATGTTTGACTGGGTTCAAGCCCGGGCTCTGCCTGGGCCACTCAAGGACATTCACAGATTTGTCACGAAGCCACTCCTGCGTTGTCTTGGCTGTGTGCTTAGGGTCGTTGTCCTGTTGGAAGGTGAACCTCCGCCCCAGTCTGAGGTCCAGAACGCTCTGGAGCAGGATTTCTTCAAGGATCTCTCTGTACTTTGCTCCGTTCATCTTTCCCTTGATCCTGACTAGTCTCCCAGTTCCTGCCGCTGAAAAACATCCCCTCAGCATGATGCTGCCTCCACCATGCTTCACTGTAGGTATGGTATTCACCAGGTGATGAATGGTGCCGCTTGGCATTCAGGCCAAAGAGTTCAATCTTGGTTTCATCAGACCAGAAAATCTTGTTTCTCATGGTCTGAGAGTCCTTTAGTTGCCTTTTGGCAAACTCCAAGCGGGCTGTCATGTGCCTTTTACTGAGGAGTGGCTTCCGTCTGGCCACGCTACCATAAAGGCCTGATTGGTGGAATGCTGCAGATATAGTTGTCCTTCTGGAAGGTTCTCCCATCTTCACAGAGGAACTCTGGAGCTCTGTCAGAGTGACCATCGGGTTCTTGGTCACCTCCCTGACGAAGGCCCTTCTCCCCCGATTGCTCAGTTTGGCCGGGCGGCCAGCTCCATGAAGAGTCCTGATGGTTCCAAAGTTCTTCCATTTAAGAATGACGGAGGCCACTGTGCTCTTGGGGACCTGCAATGCTGCAGAAATTGTTTTATACCCTTCCCCAGATCTGTGTCTCGACACAATCCTGTCTCGGAGATCTACGGACAGTTCCTTTGTCTTCATGGCTTGGTTTTTTCTCTGACATGCACTGTCAACTGTGGGACCTTATATAGACAGGTGTGTGCCTTTCCAAATCATGTCCAATCAATTTAATTTACCACTGGTGGACTCCAGTCAAGTTATAGAACCATCTCAAGGATAATCAATGGAAACAGGATGAACATAATCCCAATTTTGAATGTCATAGCAAAGGGTCAGAATACTTATGTAAATGTGATTTTTCAGTTATTTCTTTTTAATTACTTTGCAAAAATTTCTAAGCACCTGTTTTCACTTTTTTATTATCGGGTATTGTGTATAGATTGATGATTAAAAAAAATGAATGTAATCCATTTTAAAATAAGGCTGTAACGTAGCAGAATGTGGAAGAAGTGAATGGGTCTGAATACTTTCTGAATGCACTGTATGCAAAGACTGGAGCATCAGGTCGGTCGTAGAGCAAAACTCTTGGGCAGAGCTCAAGCCCTTTGTAACAGGAATGCCTGTGGACAATGAGACCCCCTCCTGGCATGCAAACAGGGTGCCCAAGGGAAGGAGGTGCTGGTGTCACTCATGGTCCAGTCAGCTCCCAGTTTAGACATTAGACTGTGGGGGGTCCAGTCAGCTCCCAGTTTAGACATTAGACTGTGGGGGGTCCAGTCAGCTCCCAGTTTAGACATTAGACTGTGGGGAACACAGTCCCTTTCGGCCCACCAAGTCCGTGCCGACCAACGATGCCCACTCGCCAGTTCCACCCTACAAACTAGGGACAATTTACAGAAGCCAATTCATCTACAGACATCTGGCGTCTCTGGAGTGTGGGAGGAGAAGAAAACCCATGCGGTCACGGGGAGAACATACAAATCCTGTTCAGACAGTGCCCGTAGTCAGGATCGAATGTGGGTCTCTGGCGCTGGGAGGCAGCAACTCTACCGCTGTACCACCGTGCCGCCCTAGTTCTCCACAGCCTCCGGGCAGAGCTCTCAACCTGAGCAAGGTCTGTCTGCGTCTGGAAGGGATGCTCACCTTCGAAGATTCGAAGCCGCCATCTGAGAGCAGCACCTGTTACCCTTGGTGCAGATGGTGAACAGTGCAGCAGGTAGAACCCTGAACGGCCAACACCAAGCCAACATCACTTCAACAGTCACCTCCTCAACGTGGATTCCTTGAATGGCCAGGCGGCCCAGGCGAACAAATTTAAGACCAGTATAACTCACACCGTTGGGCTTTTACAAATAAAGTATTCACATCACATATCTGCGGAATCATAGCTCATTAATCCAGAAAAACTCGTTAATTCATCACACTTGGTTACTCAAACCTTGCTTGGCAGGGAGACTGTGGTTGCTTAGCACAGCTGCGGGGAATTCATTTTAAACACTCGCCAAATGCCAAACCACATTAAACTAACAAAGATTAGCAACTGGCAACATGTCTGGACACAAGCTGATATCAGGGCTGTGCCAGTCACACGGTTATCCCTGCTGCCGCACTGCCCGCTAACCAGGAAGCAAAGAGGGACCGTCCGACTTGGCCAACGGCCAAGCTCTCCGAAGGCAGCCTCGTACATCCTCGGCCGGCCTGCACCACCAGCTGACGGGGACAAGGCCATGGGCATCGTTAGTCTTCATCTTCGCTTCTTCACTGAAACCCCTGAGGTCGAAGAAGGGTCCTGTCCCGAAACGTCATCTATCCATGTTCTCTAGAGATGCTGCCTGACCCGCTGAGTTACTCCAGCACTTTGTGTGTATTCTCAGTGCAGGCTGCCTCTGAAGGTCCCTAAACCCCAGTGAGGTTCTTGCTGAGATTTGGAGATCCCTACATCACACTGTAAATCTGTGGGTAACAGTTGCCACAGTCATTGTTTACTGATTTACTCATTGCAGCCGTTAGGCAATGCTTGGAACCACATTGTTTACAGCCCACTAGGGGAAGAATGATGAGGCAAGACAATGGAATCTCTTCCAAGGAAAACACAAAGTGCTGGAAGAACTCAGAGGGTTCGGTGGCATCTGTGGTGGGGGGGGGGTTGGAATGGACAGATGATGTTTTGGGTCGAGAATCTTCTTTTATCAATAGCTGAAGGTCAGGCAGGGTCTGTGGAAGGAACCCGACCTGCAACGCTGTCTTTCCATTCCCTCCACAGAGGCTGCCTGACCCTCTGAGTTCCTCCAGCGGTGTGGAGATGTACACCTCCATGAGATTTCGTTTAGTTTAGTTTAGAGATACAGCGCAGAAACAGGCCCTTCGGCCCCCCGGGTCCGCGCCGACCAGCGATCCCCGCACATTAACACCATCCTACACCCACTAGGGACAAATTTTACATTTACCAAGCCAATTAACCTACGTCTTTGGAGTGTGGGAGGAAACCGAAGATCTCGGATAAAACTCACGCAGGTCACGGGGAGAACGTACAAACTCCGTAGAGACAGTCGGGATCGAACCCGGGTCTCCGACGCTGCATTCGCTGTAAGGCAGCAACTCTACCGCTGCGCCACCGTGCCGCCGCCGAGATGACTCCTCTGCGGAGGAAGCTGAGAAATGCTGCCTGGAGCAGTGGTTCCAGCAACTCAGCGTGAAATACATAACGGCAGTGAGCAATTGCCATCCGTCTCAGAGTACTTGCAAGAGCTTGCCCTGGGCTGTGACCCACCGTGCCTCTGGCAGCTCAGTGAGCAGAGAGGAGGGTGGTGAACTCAAGATAGACTGCCTCTCAGGAGAGAAGGAATGGGTGACGCAATCAGATCTACATCTCCACAAAACAACCCCCTCAGCCCCAATTCAATACTAATTTCTCCGATTTCTGGTGTTAAATCAGGGCATGTCAACTTTCAGCTCATTCCGATAGGATTTCTCATGCAATATCGGAACATTCTGGAAATATTGAGCAGGTCAAGCAGTATCTGTCAAGAAATAAATGGAAGACAGACACAAAACGCTTGAGTAACTCAATGGGTCAGCTGGCATCTCGGGAGAAAAGGAACACATGACCTTTCAGGTCGAGACCCTTCTGCAGAGTGAAGAAAGGCTTCAAAACGAAACGTCACCCATTCCTTCTCTCCAGAGATGCTGCCTGTCCCGCTGAGTTGCTCCAGCATTTTGTGTCTATCTTCGGTTTAAAGCAGCATCTGCAGTTCCTACCTCACATGGTGGTGAACGCGGTGGCTGAACCCAGTGGACAAGGCTGAGCTCGGACACAGACACACCTCGTCCATTCCCTCAGCCACCGAGGGCAGGAGTATTTCATTGTCAAATGTGAGGTGAAATGTGAAATCCAAGAATTTAACTTGTTTTGATCTATTATAAATTTTAAATGACATTGTTTAGAACGTGCAATTCCTTTGAGATCTAGACTTTGGTTTCCAGAGTGAAGAGTGTTTGATTGTCATACGTACCAGCAGCAAAACAAGGAAATTGTTAAATATGTGATGATCAAAAATACAATTAATTGCTGTAATGCTAGATCACCATTGTAGTGCAACTACGTTAGTGCAACCAAAGACACATTCTACAGCAGGTCATAGTTGTTGAGATTAGTGCTGTGCATTGTCTGAGCCAGCTGCCTGCCCCTTTTCCAGGGTTACGTCTTCGCCCGGGTAGTGTTAGAAAGACACTCCGCGCTGCCCAGGGGCACCCTGGGGTATTTCCGGGACCGCTGGGCACAACGGGGGGGTGGAATGTATCAGACAATAGACAATAGGTGCAGGAGGAGGCCATTCGGCCCTTCGAGCAAGCACCACCATTCAATGTGATCATGGCTGATCATTCTCAATCAGTACCCCGTTCCTGCCGTCTCCCCATACCCCCCTGACTCCGCTATCCTTAAGAGCTCTATCTAGTTCCTTATTCTCAATGAGGATGGGGAAATGGTTATTTAATATTCAGGATTTAAGAATATTTTAAAATATTTGTTTTATTTTGCATCATGGCGGTGGGTTTGATTGTATTGTTTTGTGTTGTACGTCTCATTTTTGAAAAGAATTAATTTAGATTATTCTTGTTGGTTTTTAAAAAAAGGTGTTGTGCAGTGTTCAAGAGCCTGATGGTCACTGGGAAGAAGCTCTCTTTGAACCTGGAGGTCACGGTTTTCAGGCTCCTGTACCTTCTTCCCGAGAGTAGGAGTGGGATGAGAGTGTGACCAGGGAGGTCTCTGAGATTAGCTGCCGCCTCTTTGAGGTAGCAGCCCCTGCAGGTCCCTTCGATGTTGGGGAGGTCAGTACCTCGTGATGGGCTGCTCTGGGCAGTGTCCACCGCTCTGCACTACTTCACTGTTGGGCATTCGAGTTGCCGAACCATCCATGGCCAAGACTTATTAAATTAAAAGACATCAATCCAGTGCAGAACAGGTATCTGAATTAAGTTGATTACAGAGTAGCTATTGTACACAGGGGAAGAGGAATGGCAGATTAGCTAGACTTAATCATTGGCAGGATTTCTGCAGGATTTGTTACAGAAATGGCTTTTGCATTTTGTATCAATGACCTTCGTATCGTAAAGTGCTAGCTGCCATATGTTTGTTGACAGTAAAATAGTGAGCCCGGCAGAAGGCACTGCAATCATGGTGCAGATTGTATTTGCAATTGGTTGGACAAATGATGAATAAAATCTAATAATTTTAAGCACAATTTATGGTATCCTGTTAAGAGGAATGGGCACCAGGAGTATGAAGTAAATGCAACATTTGGCAGAGAAAGGAGACCTGGAGGTGGTGTTAATCAAACATTTTATGTACCTGATCACAGTGTAGAAGTACTTTATTTTAAAAAGAGGATATGCATTTCTATAGCACGTACTCCATGAGAAGCTATATATCCATTGATGTGCAATGAGGTTTAAGAAAATAACTGCAGGTGCTGGTACAAATCGAAGGTATTTATTCACAAAATGCTGGAGTAACTCAGCAGGTCAGGCAGCATCTCAGGAGAAAAGGAATGGGTGACGTTTCGGGTCGAGACCCTTCTGTCAGACACTTCAGACATAGAATCAAAACCGGGTCTCTGGCGCTGTAAGGCAGCAACTCTACCATAAAACCACCTGGAAAGACTTGAACGTTGGCAAGTCGGGGATGTTAAGATCTGCTTTTCCCTTCCACCGTCCACTGCGATAATTGATTGATTTGCGAGCAGCCTTGTATCATCAGTTTCGCTGATCAAGATTCCATGGTGTTTAATTGTCATCTGGATCGGCAACAGAACAATGAGATTCTTGCTTGCTGCAGCTTTGCAGCCTGTTAAAGAGTGTTTATTATCATTTACACCAGCAGCAGAACAATGAAATTCTTCCTTGCTGCAGTTTAGCGGGCCCATAAACTCAATAACACACATAAATATTTAATAACTAATGATATAATTAATTTATAAGCATAATACTAGGTAACGATAATAGCGCAAAACCAAAATCTGCAGTGCAACCAAAGACACAGTCCATAGAAGATCGTACTTGCTGAGGTTAGTGTGAAGTGCTCAAGAGCCTGATGGTTGCTGGGAAGAAGCTGCTCTTGAACCTGGAGGTTTTCAGGCTCCTGTACCTTCTCCCCGATGGTAGCAGCGAGATGAGAGCGTGGCCAGGGTGGTGTGGGTCTTGATGATATTGGCTGCCTTTTTGAGGCAGTGGATCCCTTCGATGTGAAGGGTTGATCGACGACTGGCGTGGACTCAGTGGGCCAAAGGGCCTGTTTCCCTGCTGTATCTCTAAATCTCTTGATCTGTTCCACCCTTTGTTTATGGTTGGGTTCTTTCCAAATGTGAAATGAAGCTTTATTCCACAACACAAGTCCTCTTCATGACAGTTCTGTAGGCGTTTGTTTGTGTATGCATACTGAACATTTTAGACAATAGACAATAGACAATAGGTGCAGGAGTAGGCCATTCGGCCCTTCGAGCCAGCACCACCATTCAATGTGATCATGGCTGATCATTCTCAATCAGTACCCCGTTCCTGCCTTCTCCCCATACCCCCTGACTCCGCTATCCTTAAGAGCTCTATCTAGCTCTCTCTTGAATGCATTCAGAGAATTGGCCTCCACTGCCTCTGAGGCAGAGAATTCCACAGATTCACAACTCTCTGACTGAAAAAGTTTTTCCTCATCTCCGTTCTAAATGGCCTACCCCTTATTCTTAAACTGTGGCCCCTGGTTCTGGACTCCCCCAACATTGGGAACATGTTTCCTGCCTCTAACGTGTCCAACCCCTTAATAATCTTATTTTCTGTTGTTTATTCTGGTGTTTACCAGAATGAAACGCGATCTGCTGTGCTGCTGCGAGTAGAATTTCATTGCTCCGTTGGGGGTCTTTCCTCGAGATTGGTGGGGCAAGGCACTGAGCTGTGGCCTCTCCTCTCACCCAACCCCACTCTAGTCCAGGGCCGAGTGGCCTTCTTCTGCTGCGATGACTTTTATGAACAGGGGAACTGAGGATCAGAGAAACAGGACCCCATTTGTGGCTTCCTGGGTCCACGTCGACCATGAATCACCCATTGACACTCGATGGCGCTGCAGTAGAGTTGCTGTTGTACAGCCCCAGGGTCACTGGTTCGATCCCGACTGCAGGTGCTGCCTGTACATGTGACCACATGGGTTTTCCCTCGGTGCTCTGTTTTCCTCCCCCATTTGTAAGACACGCAGGTTTGTAGGTAAATTGGCTAATGTAAATAGTCCCTATTGTGCAGGATAGAGCTAGTGTCTTGGTGTTCGCGGGTTGGCGTGGACTCAGTGGGCCGAAGAATGTAGGAATAGGATGATAAAACCCTTTAATAATAATAATAAAATATTTTATTTGTGATATGTAGGTTGGCACAGGGTCAACCAATACAATGAAATGTATTTGACAAGACAACGGGTCACCTCAGCAGTAATATTCCAAGGATAAGTAAGATTTTTAAAATGACATTAGTAAGGTAAAAAGACAATATTAAAAATAGGTAAAAAGACAATATTTAAAAATAATCAACGTATATGATGTGAAATGTGTTTATGAGTTCAGAAGCCTGATGGCCTGATGGTAGAAACTGTTCTTAAGTCTGGTGGTACGGGCAGCCATACTCCTGTATCGTCTGCCTGACGGTAACAAGGAGAACAGCCTGCGTGCTGGGTGGCTGTGGTCCTTGACGATGCTGCGTGCCTTCCACAGGCACCGCCGGTAGAACATGTCCTGAATGGCCGGGAGACAGTTGCCAGTGATGTGCTGTGCCGTCTTCACCACTCTCTGTAGTGACTTGTGGCTGTGGGCAGAACAGTCCCCGTACCAGACTGTAATGCAGCCCGTCAGCAGGCTCTCGATGGTGCATCTGTAGAAGTTTGTGAGGATGCTGGCGTTCATGCCAAACCTCCTCAGTCTTCTCAGGAAAAAGAGCCGCTGATGGGCCTTCTTTGTTATTGTGTCCGTGTGCAGTGTCCAGGAAAGGTCCTCAGTGATGTGCACACCGAGGAACTTAAAGCTGCTGACCCTTTCAACCTCAGCATCACCGATGTGGATGGGGAGGTGTCTTTACAAAACCCAATTAGCCTACAGACCTGTACGTCGTTGGAGTGTGGGAGGAAACCCACACAGGTCACGGGGGGGACGTACAAACTCCGTACAGACAGCACCCGTTGTCAGGATCGAACCTGGGTCTCTGGCGCTGTGAGTCAGCAACTCTACCGCTGCGCCACCGTGCCAAGCCGCCAACAGCGCAGACAGCTACAGACTGAGGGATGGGCGATTGAATGGTTGGATTCCGGAGCCTGCATCCTGCAGCAGTCAGATTGCGTCTCTTATCCATTGTCTTCTGCGTCCTGGCGTCTAAATAAATCATTTCTTTGCGAACACAGCAGTGAATCTCAGCCGGGCCGCGGGAGAGATCTGGCCGCAGGCACTGGGATTCTGCGCGAAAACCGTGGGCCACAGTCTGATGCTGCCAGCACACCCGCTCCAGGTAGACATTGCTGAACAGTGAGAGGGCTGCATAGGGTGGACACGGAGAGGGCGTTTCCACTCATGGGAGAGTCTAGGACCAGAGGGCTCAGCCTCAAAATAGAACAGAATAGAACAACGCGCCTTTAGAAAGGAGACGAGGAGGAATTTAGACTTTGGACAGATACAGACTCTGCTAATGTGCAATTAGAGAGTTTAGTGTAGGTTCGTGTAGAGATACAGTGTCGAAACAGGCCCTTCTGCCCTCTGAATCTGCACCGACCAGCATTGTCCAATGCAGGGACAATTTACAATGTTACTGAGGCCAATTAACCTACAAAGGCGCAAACCTACAAACTCCGTGTAAAGTTTGGGAGGAAGTGAGGGCACCCCCGGAGAAAATCCACGCAGGTCACGGGCAGAACGTGCAAACTCCGCACAGACAGCACCTGTAGTCGGGATCCGGCGCCGCGAGGCAGCAACTCTGCCGCTGCGCCACCCGTGTCGATGCGTGCACCGCATGCAGCAGCTGCTGGCTGGCCCGGAGCTGGCAGGGAGAGAGGCCCTGCATCTCCAGCTACGATAAGCTTGCGCGCGGACAGGCACGGAGTTTGCTCGGCATATTTATGTTGCTTGTCATGGCCGCATCCTCTTTCATTAATCTTGTAGCAGGGAAAAAAGGAGTTGTGGGTAAATAAGTAAGAGGGAGATAAAGGACATTAAATCAGAGAGTTGTCGCGCTGGCAGCTTGTTATCTCTCCTTTGTCCTGGGTAATGGAGCAGCACAGTGGAGAGGGATGCTTCATTTCATTTCCATACTGATGAGACACAGTGGCTCAACAGGTGTCTGAAGAGGGGGCCGGCGGAGATAAGGCCACCGCAAGTTCCGCAGAGGTTCATTCTGCATGCAGCAACCTGTTCCGCGAGATCTTGGTGTCCTAGTGCATCACTCACTGAAAGGAAGCATGCAGGTACAACAGGCAGTGAAGAAAGCCAATGGAATGTTGGCCTTCATAACAAGAGGGGTTTGAGTATAGGAGCAAAGAGGTCCTTCTGCAGTTGTACAGGGCCCTAGTGAGACCGCACCTGGAGTACTGTGTGCAGTTTTGGTCTCCCAAATTTGAGGAAGGATATTCTTGCTATTGAGGGCGTGCAGCGTAGGTTTACTAGGTTAATTCCCGAAATGGCGGGACTGTCGTATGTTGAAAGACTGGAGCGGCTAGGCTTGCATACATTGGAATTTAGAAAGATGAGAGGGGATCTTATCGAAACATATAAGAATATTAAGGGGTTGGACACGTTAGAGGCAGGAAACATGTTCCCAATGTTGGGGGAGTCCAGAACCAGGGGCCACAGTTTAAGCATAAGGGGTAGGCCATTTAGAACGGAGATGAGGAAAAACGTTTTCAGTCAGAGAGTGGTGAATCTGTGGAATTCGCTGCCTCGGAAGGACTCGGTGGGCCGAAGGGCCTGTTTCTGCGCTTTATCTCTAAATCTAAAAAAAGATCGCCGGGGTTGGCGCGGAGTTATGTGGCTGGAGGCCTCTCTGAAAGTGAACCAAGTTTCACCACAGCAGATAGACACAAAAAGCTGGAGTAACTCAGTGGGACGGGCAGCATCTCTGGAGAGAAGGAATGGGTGACGTTTCAGGTCCAGACCCATCTTCCGACAGCATATGGCTGGCTATAAAATGTGGAATGCTGGTGATGTCAGCTTGTGGCTGAATGTCTATAACACCTTGGAGCGTAGCTATGACTGCCTTTAATCTGCGGCTCTGTCAACCATTAAATAATGCAGTGTTTTTCTGACAGCTTCCTGCAATGAGCGGCCGCCCATTCATGTATACGACATCAGGAAGTCCGGGGGGGGGGGGGGGGGGGGCTGGGGGGAGCTTTCTGTCCAGTTCTGAGTGCTTGCAAGAGCTGCCTGTGAACACAGTGTGATGGATAAATCATCAGGGACACTGGACTGGTTTCATGTTTCTGTACAGAAGTGCTTACGTTACAGGCCCCGGGTTTAAGTGGATAATTGTGTAACTCGTGGATCGGAAAGGCTGAGAGGGACATAGGCCAAACGCGGGCAGGTGGGACTAGTGTAGATGGGGCATCTTGATCGGCATTGGGCAAGTTGGGCTGGAGGGCCTGTTTCTGCGCTGTATGGCTTGGTGATTCTGTGACTTTGAGAGACCTGATGTCAGGTTTGTAGATCTCCTAGCTAGAATATCACTTGCGTGTTCAGTGAGCTTTGGCACGATGGCTCAGCGGTAGAGTTGCTGAGTTGTAGTGCCAGAGACCCGGGTTCGATCCTGCCTGGAAGACTGGAGCGACTAAGCTTGTATACACTGGAATTTAGAAGGATGAGAGGGGATCTTATCGAAACGTATAAGATTATTAAGGGGTTGGACACGTTAGAGGCAGGAAACATGTTCCCAATGTTGGGGGAGTCCAGAACCAGGGGCCACAATTTAAGAATATGGGGTAGGGCATTTAGAACGGAGACGAGGAAAACCTTTTTCCAGTCTGAGAGTTGTGAATCTGTGGAATTCTCTGCCTCAGAAGGCAGTGGAGGCCAATTCTCTGAATGCATTCAAGAGAGAGCTAGATAGAGCTCTTAAGGATAGCGGAGTCAGGGGGTATGGGGAGAAGGCAGGAACGGGGTACTGATTGAGAATGATCAGCCATGATCACATTGAATGGCGGTGCTGGCTCGAAGGGCCGAATGGCCTCCTCCTGCACCTATTGTCTATTGTCTATTGACGTTGCCACACTCAGCAAGGATCTACTCCAGTGTTTAATCCTAAAGGAGTAACAGAACCGAGGTGGCTGCCCCAAACTACCACCAGGCTGACCAAAAACAGTGCCTGTCCATTTCCCCCACAGGTGCTGCCTGACCCGCTGAGTTCCTCCAGCACTCTGTGTTTTGCTCATGATGGCTGCATCTATTTATATAACACCTTCAGTGTATCATCAAATAACACCAACTAATTCGGAGGCAGAAAGGTGACCTTATAGACGTGTAGAAAATCATGAGAATAGGCAGGGTGAGTGCACATCTTTTTCCGAGGGGTAGGGGAATCAAGGGCATAGGTTTAAGGTGAGTGGAGAGTGAGTTAGTGAGAACCTGAGGGGCAATATTTCCACACAGAGGGTGGTGGGTGTACAGAAAGTGCTGCCAGAAGAAGTAAATGAGGCAGATACAATAACAACATTTAAAAGACATTTGGGCAGGTACATTGGATCTATGGGCCAGGCGCAGCCAAATGGGGCTGGCTTAGATGGGGCATCCTGGACGAGTTGGGCCAAAGGGCCTGTTGCTACGCCGTGTGACTTTACGACTCTAAAAGCTGATAAACCATTTTTCAGGCAGGGAGCTCACGAGCGCTCTATTAGAAAGGAGGTGAGGAGGAAGTTCTTCAGTCAGAGGGTAGTTAATCTGTGGAACTCATTGCCACAGAGGGCTGTGGAGGCCAAGTCAGTGGATGTTTTTAAGGCAGAGTTCTTGATTAGAACGGGTGTCCAGGGTGATGGGGAGAAGGCAGGAAAATGGGATTAGGCGGCAGAGATCAGCCGTGATTGAATGGCAGAGTAGATGGGCCGAATGGCCTAATTCTACTCCTTTAACTTGTGAGAAACAGGGTGGATTGGAGATGGGGGGGTTGGAGACCTGGCTGTAACTGCACCAGTGTAGAGATTGGTGTTTCATTTCCACAGCTGGGTATGTGATCCTGATGGGAGACTCATGGGCTGAAACAAGAGCCAGGCTGTGGAGTGAATCATTCCGGCTGCCTTCACTCTGGCAAATTACTGATAGGACCGTGCGCACCAACAGGAGCGATTAAAAGCTAGTTGTAAAATATGTGAGCACTAACGTATGTCATTGGAGAAACGACGGAGCCTTTCCCTATCAGGGTGTAGAATTCCCTGGGCATTGCTGCATCTCCCTGTGATCCATCATCCCCCTATCTCTGTCAGCATGGGAAACCAAAAGCAAAATGTGCAAATCAAATGCAACATGGAAACGTTTCAACAGGAGGATATCTCGGGTGGATTTTACTTGACGTGCACTTGCTCTAGTTCGAAAAATTTCACCAATCCCATTCTCCACAGCTTTTCCCTTCCTTTCTCCCCACTTCCCTTCAACCTTTCCCCCACTTCAACCTTTCCCCCACTTCAACCTTTCCCCCACTTCCCTTCAACCCCCGCCCCCAGCCAACCTCTACATTTTGGTTTAGTTTAGAGATACAGCACGGAAAATGGCCCTTCGGCCCACCGAGTCCATGCCGACCAGCGATCCCCGCACACTAGCACAAAGCCAAGTAAACAGAGAAACCTGTACGTCTTGGGAGCGTGGGAGGAATCTGGAGCTCCCGGGGAAAACCCACGCAGGTCACGGGGGGAACGTTCAAACTCCGTACGGACAGCACCCAAGGCCAGGGTCGAACCCGGGTCTCTGGCGCTGTAAGGCAGCAACTCTACCGCTGTTCCACCGTGCTGCCCACCAGTTCGGGGTACACTACTGCAGCAGTTGTTACAGCGGCTAATTAACCCACTCTCACTGGGGGGGGGGGGCATCGTGAATGTAGGGGGACCCGCGCCGCCACCGAGAGTAACGAAGAATGCAGGGGGGCCGGGCGGGGGGTGGGGCACGTGCGGCGCCAAGCCTGTTGTGGACTGTTTGATGAACTTGCTGTAGCTTTGTCAGCACCAGAAACGTGGCGACTCTGTGCACTGCCTCGGCGAGGGCTGCTGGATGATTTTACCGGGTTGGATGCAAAAATAAAGAATTTCAACGTACCTCGCTCGGTCTGTGTGATGATGCATCTTTGTATCTTTGACCCCATCATTGAGATGTGGGTGGAAATGCTGCCTGGATTAGAGACCTGAATGAAACAGCACAGTGGCGCAGCAGGTAGAGCTGCTGCCCACAGCGCTCCAGGCTTGATCCCGACCTCAAGCCCTGTCTGTGTACGGAGTTTGAACGTTCCCCCTGTGAACTGCGTGGGTTTTCTCCAGTTGCTCCGATATCCTCCCACATTCCAAAGAAGCACAGGTTTGCAGGCTAATTGGCTTTAATTGGTAAAATTGTAAACTGTTCCTAGTGTGTAGGACAGTGCTGGTGTACAGCAAAGATAATAGAGCAGAGCAAGATAGACCACTCGACCCTAAAAACCGTAGTACGTCACGGCGCCATTTTAGTAGGCAGAAACTTGCAGAAACATTTAAAAACATTTAAAAAGAAAAATAACAAAAATCTGTGAATTGATAGATGGTATGTAGGTAAATTGACTGGGTAAAAAATGTTTTAAAAAAAATTGTCCCTAGTGGGTGTAGGATAGTGTTAATCATATCATGTATCATATATATACAGCCGGAAACAGGCATTTTCGGCCCTCCAAGTCGGTGCCGCCCAGTGATCCCCGTACATTAACACTATCCTACACCCACTAGGGACAATTTTTACATTTACCCAGCCAATTAACCTACATACCTGTACGTCTTTGGAGTGTGGGAGGAAACCGAAGATCTCGGAGAAAACCCACGCAGGTCACGGGGAGAACGTACAAACTCCTTACAGTGCAGCACCCATAGTCAGGATCGAACCTGAGTCTCCGGCGCTGCATTGCTGTAAAGCAGCAACTCTACCGCTGCGCTACCGTGCCGCCCGTGTACGGGGATCGCTGGGCGGCGCAGACTTGGTGGGCCGAAAAGGCCTGTTTCCGCGCTGTATATATATGATATGATATGATATGATGATATGAGTTGTATTCTGCATTTTTATGGTATCATCACGCATATTGTTCCCCCAAAACACTGATTACACTGCGAGAGGCATAGCATCTCGGGAGAGAAGGAATGGGTGACATTTCGGGTCGAGATGCTGCCTGACCCGCTGAGATACTCCAGCATTTTGTGTCTACCGTCGATCTTAACCAGCATCTGCAGTTTCTTTCCCACCCAGGGAAAGTTTCCTTTATTTTCCTCAGGTGCCAGAAGACCTGCTGACGGCCACTGTTTCCATTTGCAGTTTCCCTCCCGTCACTCTCTCTCACTTTCTCTCTCTCTCTCTCTCTCCTCCTCACCGTCAACACGTTCTCTCAAACCGGAATTTGAAGTATCATTCTCATCGGCAGCAGAAAGCTTTGTGAAGGCAACACAATGCCGTATCTCAGCAGGCTGGGTCACACGGATATTCTTTCACGCTGTCTGGCTGGGATGGTTGGAACAAAGGGAAATGGGAGCAGTTTTCCTCCAGTGATCAGCGTGCGGACGTACATTCCCCAGGGTGGAGGTGCCCAACGTTAGAGGGCGCAGCAACAGGGCGAGAGGGGGGAGATGTAATGGGGATGTGCAGGGCGGGGTTTTTAGACAGAGAGTGGTGGGGGCCTGGAAACGCATTGCAAGGGGTGGTGGTGAAGGCAGATACCATAACGACGTTTCGGAGGCTTTTAGATACCCGTGAAAGTGCAGGAAATAGTGGGATAGGGATCGTGTACAGGCAGACGAGGTTAATTCAATTTGCCACTGTGTTCGGCACAAGTCTTGTGGGCCGAAGGACCCATTCCTGTGCTGTACTGTTCGATGTTCTATGGCTACTGCATCTGCAAACTGGCTACTGCATCTGGACACTGGCTACTGCACTGGACACTGGCTACTGTATCTGGACACTGGCTACTGCATCTGGACACTGGCTACTGCACTGGACACTGGCTACTGCATCTGGACACTGGCTACTGCATCTGGACACTGGCTACTGCATCTGCATACTGGCTACTGCATCTGGACACTGGGTACTATATCTGGACACTGGCTACTGCACTGGACACTGGCTACTGCATCTGGACACTGGCTACTGCATCTGGACACTGGCTACTGCATCTGGACACTGGCTACTGCATCTGCATACTGGCTACTGCATCTGGACACTAGTTACTGCATCTGGACACTAGTTACTGCATCTGGACACTGGCTACGACATCTGGACTGCATACTGCATCTGGACACTGGCTACTGCACTGGACACTGGCTACTACTCTGGACACTGGCTACTGCATCTGGACACCGGCTGATGCATCTGTCCACTGGCTGATGCATTTGGACTGGCTACTGCATCTGGACACTGGCTACTGCATCTGGACACTAGCTACTGCCCTCTGGACACTGGCTGCCCTCTAGGCACTGGCTACTCCACTCTGGACTGGCAACTGCATTTGTACACAGGCTGATGCATCTGGAGACTGGCTACTGCATCTGGACACTGGCTATTCCACTGCAAACTGGCTACTCCAGTCTGGACACTGGCTACTGCATCTGGACACTGGCTACTGCATTTGTACTGGCTATTCCACTCTGGAAACTGGCTACTCCAGTCTGGACTGGCTACTGCATTTGTTCACTGGCTGATGCATCTGGACACTGGCTACTGCATCTGGTTACTGGCTACTGCATCTGGACTCTGGCTACTCCACTCGACACTGGCTACTCCACTCGACACTGGCTACTGCATCTGGACATTGGATATTCCACTCTGGAAACTGTCTACAGTCTGGTCACTGGCTACTGCCTCTGGCCACTGGCTGATGCAGCCTGTCTGTCCTCTCTGACAGGGTGAAAATAATCTTTCCGGCCTGAGATCCAAGACGTTTCTTCCAAATGAGTCTCTGCCGAGCCTGCTGCCCGCTCAGATTAGTGAAGTGTCTTTGATTTGATTTAGCAACAGATGCCAAGGGGCTTCACGGGGCTGATTATCGACCAAAATATCACCTTCACAGAAAATAATCCACAGTTTACCGACTCAATTTTGGATGGTCAACTAACAAGAGATGTTTAAGCCCTCCGTACTTTGTGCTTTATGCCGAGATCAACCACGAGG
Source organism: Rhinoraja longicauda (assembly GCF_053455715.1). NCBI lineage: Eukaryota > Metazoa > Chordata > Chondrichthyes > Rajiformes > Arhynchobatidae > Rhinoraja > Rhinoraja longicauda. Next base: position 10,599,799 of record NC_135984.1, read on the forward strand.
GGTTTGTCAGCTGTATCCTTAGAGCGCAGGAGGAAAAGGGGTGAACTTATAACGGTGTATAAAATCACGAGGGGAATAAATAGACCGAATACACAGAGTCCTTTACCCAATGTAACCTTTTCAGGTAAGGGATTCAAGAACCAGGTGACGTAGGTTTAGGTTTAGGAAAATAACTGCAGATGCTGGTACAAATCGAAGGTATCACAAAATGCTGGAGTAACTCAGCAGGTCAGGCAGCATCTTGGAGAGAAGGAATGGGTGACGTTTTGGGTCGACTGAAGAAGGGTCTCGACCCGAAACGTCACCCATTCCTTCTCTCCAAGATGCTGCCTGACCTGCTGAGTTACTCCAGCATCTTGTGATACCGTAGGTCTGGGTTTACATTCATTACTGCCACATGTACCGAGCGAGGTACAGTGAAAAGCTTTGTTTTGCATGCTGTCCAAACAGATCAGATTACAAATAAAACACAAAGTACTTGTGCTAAAGCTCCACTGAGAAAGCCAAGCCCAAGGCCAAAGTATTATCTAACTATCTACCTAAATACACCAACTTACGATAATTAACTCTCTGTGCAAAAAAACAGCTACCTACATATTAACTAGCTCTTCACAAAAGACTAATTCTGTAGATGCAAGTATATCAAGTGGGCACCTCCCTTCATTGGTGCTCACGATACCTCGGGAAGGTTCAACAGTTGGTTCATGTGTTCCAAAACAACCCCCTCAATAATAATTATAATAATAATAATAATAATAATAATAATAATATAATAATACATTTTATTTGTGATATGTAGGTTGGCACAGGGTCAACGGTACAATGAAATGTATTTGACAAGACAACGGGTCACCTCAGCAGTAATATTCCAAGGATAAATAAGATTTTTAAAATGACATTAGTAAGGTAAAAAGACAATATTAAAAATAGGTAAAAAAGACAATATTAAAAATAATCAACATATATGATTTGAAATGTGTTTATGAGTTCAGAAGCCTGATGGCCTGATGGTAGAATACCTGCTCTCACCACCTATGCTAAAGGTGTCCAATATACCACACGTGCATAATATCAATTTATTTTGTACGTGAACATAAAAGCAGTTAATTTCACAGACGCACACACATTGGACTGGGCTTTCGTTGCCTGGACTTCAAACCCTCGTGTCAAAGTCTGCCTGAGTTCCCTCGGTAACGTCGTGTTTTGCCAGAGTCTGCCCTGGTCCACAGTGAAACAGCAGTTACAAGTTGACCACGGTCTCCAGGTGTTGGACTCCATGCAGATGTTACCTCACATCTGGAGAGAGTGCCCACTGGGCAGGTGACTGACCTCCTGGCATTGAAGAATGGAGATTCTTCAGGAGACTGCAGTTGCTGGAATTCCGAGTGGAAACAAAGTGCGGGGGGTAACTGTGGCGGTAAATGGCCAGGCGGCGTTTCAGGTCGGGACCCTCTTCAGGGTCAGCTGTCAACAATTCAAGCGGGGTCCTTTCTTCGATTCAATAGATGGGTCCCAAAGTGAAGCATCGCCTGTCTGCCTGCCACCGCAGATGCTGCTTGACCCGCTGAGTCCCTCCAGCTCTTTTGCCTTTCACTCCCAGCCCCTGAAAGCTGAAGCGGAGGCTGGTTTAACGTCCGGTGTACGTTCGCTGGCAGGGGAGACCCTCTCCCTGTGGTAACACCGTGGAAAACCCCTCAGTCTCGAAGAATCCCCTCCTGAGGAAGGGAACAAGGGGACATGCAGTGGGATGAACACCCTCTGTCGCCAACAATTAGCCTGTCAGGAAACCTCCTTGCCTTGAGCTCACCTGTTGCCGGCCCCAATTTGTCCTGTTTTTAATTTCTCACTTCCTGTTCCCACCCCCCCCCCCCCCCCTCACCTACCCCCCCCCCCCCCCCCTCACCTACCCCCCGCCCCACCCCCAACTAAAACCCAACGTTTCGGGTTGGGACCGAAGAAAGGTCCCAACCCGAAACGTCACCTATCCATGTTCTCCAGAGATGCTGCCTGACCCGCAGAGTTACTCCAAGGTATCACAAAAAGCTGGAGTAACTCAGCGGGTCAGGCAGCATCTCACGAGAGAAGGAATGGGTGGCGTTTCGGGTTGCCTATCTTTGTTATAACATGAAGACATCTCCGCCTCTCTCGCTCCGTGACTTGTGGTTTGGGGAAGCATTGCGAGCACACAGCCTGTCAGCCATTGCCCACTGCATCGCGCCAGAATTGTTTTAACCTACGGATATTTCCGAGGCAGAGTTCTGTGTGCTTTGAGCAAGATAAGATTGTCTGCCTCTCCATTCATCCCTCTGCTCTGTTCTCCTTCAGAACCCTGTGCTACCTGCCTATCTCCCATCAGCTTCAGTCCTTCAGCACCAGTTAAAGGGTGAAGATTGGAGAGGGAACAAATTTTTTTTTAATATAAAGAACTCCAGGCATGAGTTTAAATAATAAAAGTCAATGATAAAAAAGAAAAGCCCAGTGCATTCTCCCAGTGCTGTGAATAGGAATATTTTTTTAACTGTTTTCTAAAAATATAAATTCAATTATTTTCTCCTGTTTTCATTTTGATAACACTACATAAATATCAAACAATTCAGGGAGTGTTTTTCCCGCACTGACTTTCCTCGCTTGGTGTACAGCATTCGATGGAAGCGATGCGGTGTGTTTGTAGACAGGCTGGCCTGGACTTCAAACAGAACAATCTTGTAAAGAAGCAAGCTGGAGACCAGGTTCCCCTGGGAAAGGCCAGAGACGGATGACGAGCATCCATGAGCGTGATTCGGAGAAGTTTTGGAACTTTAGTCATTTAGTCAGTTAGACTTTAGTCTCACCTCGGATACTCCCTCTTCTCCCCTCTCCCGTCAGGCAAGGTGGCGCGGCGGTAGAGTTGCTGCCTGATGCTCCAGAGTGGCTCAGCGGTAGAGTTGCTGCCTGATGCTCCAGAGTGGCTCAGCGGTAGAGTTGCTGCCTGATGCTCCAGAGTGGCTCAGCGGTAGAGTTGCTGCCTGATGCTCCAGAGTGGCGCAGTGGTAGAGTTGCTGCCTGACAGCTCCAGAGTGGCGCAGCGGTAGAGTTGCTGCCTGATGCCCCAGAGTGGCGCAGTGGTAGAGTTGCTGCCTGACAGCTCCAGAGTGGCACAGCGGTAGAGTTGCTGCCTTACAGCTCCAGAGTGGCGCAGTGGTAGAGTTGCTGCCTGATGCCCCAGAGTGGCACAGCGGTAGAGTTGCTGCCTGACAGCTCCAGAGTGGCGCAGTGGTAGAGTTGCTGCCTGATGCCCCAGAGTGGCACAGCGGTAGAGTTGCTGCCTGATGCTCCAGAGTGGCACAGCGGTAGAGTTGCTGCCTGATGCTCCAGAGTGGCACAGCGGTAGAGTTGCTGTCTTACAGCTCCAGAGTGGCTCAGCGGTAGAGATGCTGCCTGATGCTCCAGAGTGGCTCAGCGGTAGAGTTGCTGCCTTACAGCTGCACAGTCCCGGGTTTGATTCTAACTACAGGTGCTGTCTGTACGGAGATTATGCGTTCTCATAAGTTCATAAGTGATAGGAGCAGAATGAGGCCGTTCGGCCCATCAAGACTCCTCCGCCATTCAATCATGGCTGATCTATCTTTCCTTCTCCAGTCCCTTCTCCTTCCTTCTCCCCATAACCCCTGACACCCGTACTAACCCACCCGTACTAACCCACCCGTACTAACCAACCCGTACTAACCAACCCGTACTAACCCACCCGTACTAACCCACCCGTACTAACCCACCCGTACTAACCCACCCGTACTAACCCACCCGTACTAACCAACCCGTACTAACCCACCCGTACTAACCCACCCGTACTAACCAACCCATACTAACCAACCCGTACTAACCAACCCGTACTAACCCACCCGTACTAACCAACCCGTACTAACCAACCAGTACTAATTCTCCCTGTGCCTGCGTGGGTTTTCTCCGGGTGTTCCGGTTTCCTCCCGCACTCCAAAGACTCAAAGTAGGTTAATTGGTGCCCGTACAGAAAGTAGTAATTTTCGTTCGTGTGTAGGATGGTGCTAGTGTACGGGGTGGTGATCGCTGGTCGGTGCGGACACGGTGGGCCGAGGCTTACTTGTGCCGCCCTCTTGTCTCTGTTCCCGAGTTTGCACGTGCCCAGTTGGACAGGTGTTCTCGAACAGAACTGCTGGAAATATAACTGCCATGGCAACCAGCCGGCGTTGGGCCTGTTGTCATGAGATAACGGCCGGGGTGAACTATCTCCTCAGTTCTGCTGCTCTCCTGATGAAGGGAAGCGAGATTAACAGGCTTGCTCTGGTCGAACCAAAGATGGGAGAGTTTGGGCCCGGTTGCATCTTGAATCAAATTATTGTCGTAACAGGATGAGATGTGGAGCTGGTGTGTAGTTTAGCAGCACTGAGCGTTACCTGTAACAATGGGAGACGCTGATTCCTCACCAACAGCTAGAAGCTGTTTTAGCTTTTAGCTCGAAGGATAGCCACTCAGCTAAGCCCAGCGTTCACATTCAACTCAATTGGATAATACACCTCAGGGCACAGTGTTGATCTTCTCCCTAGCAATCCAACACCCTGGTTCACAGGGGCGGCACGGTGGCACAGCGGTAGAGTTGCTGCCTTGCACCACTTGCAGCACCAGAGACCCGGGTTCGATCCCGACTACGGGTGCTGTCTGTACGTTATCCCCGTGACATGCGTGCGATTTCTCCGCGTGTTCTGGATCCCTCCCACTCTCCAAAGACGTACAGGTTTGTAGGTTAATTTTCATTAGTTCATACGAGCAGAATTAGGCCATTCTGCCCATCGAGTCTACTCCACCATTCAATCATGGCTGATCTCTCTCTCCCTCTCCCATTCTCCTGCCTTCTCCCCATAATTTTTGACACCTTTACTAATCAATTGTCTGCCCAACCTCCCTCCCTGGCCTAAGGCCATGGAAGAGATGCCAGCTGATCCCAATGGATACAGTATGGAAACAGACTCTTCGGCCCACCCGCCGACCATTGATCGCTCGTTCACACTAGTTCTATGTTTTCCCGCTTTTTCATCCATTTCCTACACACTCGGAGCAATTTATTGAGGGCCAATTAATCGATAAATCCACACGTCTTTGGGATGTGGGAGGAAACCGGAGCACCCGGAGTAAACCCACACGGTCCCAGGGAAACCATCAACTATCTGAGACAAGCATCTGAGAGTAAAAATGTCCACTGTGGGCCCTTTAAATCCCTCCCCTCTCACCGTAAGGCTACGCCCTCTAGTTTTAGAATCCTCTACGCTGTGAGTGTGACTTTATCAATGCCCCTGATCGTATCGTACATCTCAATAAAATCACCCCTCGACCTCCTGCTCTCCAAACAAACACCACCCCATACCTCAAGCCCTCAGGTCCAGGTGGCATCATGGTGGGTGAATCCCTTCTGCATCCACACCAACTTATTTCATTAGACAATAGACAATAGGTGCAGCAGTAGGCCATTCGGCCCTTTGAGCCAGCACCACCATTCAATGTGATCATGGCTGATCATTCTCAATCAGTACCCCGTTCCTGCCTTCTCCCCATACCCCCTGACTCCGCTATCCCTAAGAGCTCTATCTAGCTCTCTCTTGAATTTCCCCACAATATTTCCAATAGTTCCTGTTGTAGCTCTAAAGGAGGCCTTTCAGCCCGTCACATCCATGCCGGTTCTCAGCAGGATAGTCCCTTTGTACTTACTCCCCGCCCCCTCCCTGTATCCCTGCAACCTTGCAGGGTACTCTATATGCCTGTTGATGCCTTGTGCCCACCTAACTGAGGGGCAATTTACAGTGGCCACTTGACCGACCCACACACCTTTGGGATGTGGGAAGAAACCGGAGCATCTGGGGGGGGGGACTCACACATTCACAGTGAGGACGTGCAAACTCCACACAGAAAGCACCGGGAGTCGGGAATTAACACGGACTCTGAAGGCAGCGACTCCACTTGCTTTGCTACCTGGCTGTCCAATTTGTTATTATATAATCAGCTCCTTTGGGCTGGCAGGTCTGTGGAACCTGTTCTCAGGAGCCGAGAGAGTTTAATTGTGTTTCGTACCAGCAACGGAACAATAACATTCTTCCTTGCAGCAGCATAACAGGCTCGTAAATGTAATAACACATTGATGAATATCTCGTAATCAATAATCCAATAAATTATCAACTATAATGCTGGGTAACCGTAATGATGCAAAGCTGAAGCCCATAGTGACCCTATGAAGACACTGTCCACAGCAGCTGACAGTTGCTGAGGTTAGTGCGTAGTGTTCAAGAGCCTGATGGTTGGAATCATCGAGTCATACAGTACAGACACAGGCCCTTCGGCCCAACTCAGTCATGCCGACCAAGATGCCCCATCTATGCTAGTTCCATTGCCCTGCATATGGCCCATCTCCCTGTAAACCATTCCTAGCCATGTATCTGCCCAAGTGTCTTCTAACTGCTGTTGTAGTACCCGCCTCACGTACCTCCTCTGGCAGCTCGTTGCCGAGACTCACCATCATTTTGTGTGTAAAGATTTCCGCTCGGGTTCCTGTTAGATCTTGCCCCTCTCACCTTAAACCTATGTCCTCTGGTCCTTGATTCCTCTATCCAAGGCAAAAGACTCATGCCATCATGGTTTTCGGGCTCCTGAACCTTCTTCCCGATGCTAGGCGTGAGATGACGTTCTCCCCGTGACCTGCGTGGGTTTTCTCCGAGATCTTCGGTTTCCTCCCACACTCCAAAGACGTACAGGTATGTAGGTTAATTGGCTGGGCAAATGTAAAAATTGTTCCTAGTGGGTGTAGGATAGTGTTAATGTACGGGGATCGCTGGGCGGCACGGACTTGGTGGGCCGAAAAGGCCTGTTTCCGGCTGTATATATATGATATGATATGATATGATATGGGAGCGTGGCCAGGGTGGTGTGGGGCTTTGCTGGCATTGGCTGCCTTTTTGAGGCAGCGACTCCTATAGATCACCTTAATCTTGTCGGGCGGCTTGGTGGCCCTGCGGTAGAGTTGCTGCCTTACAGAGCCAGGGGTTTGATCCTGACTACAGGTGCTGTCTGTACGGAGTTTGTACGTTCACCCCGTGACCTGGGTGCGTTTTCTCCGGGATCTCTGGCTTCCTCTCACACTCCAAAGACGCATAGGTTTGTAGGTTAATTGGCTCGGTGTAATTGTAAATTGTCCCTAGTGTGTGTAGGATAATGTTAGTGTGCGGGGGTCGCTGGTCGGCGCGGACTCGGTGGGCCGAAGGGCCTGTTTTTCTAAACTAAAGACTGGCCCGCTGCAGACTGCAGGAGTACGTGCTGAGGGACGCACTGAGGCTCGGTGCAGTCAACGCCAAGGGTCTGTGGGGGAGGACCACAGTCTAGGGTCCTTCCGCTGTTGGACATGGGGGGGGGGGGCAGGGTGTGGTGGAGACGCCCCTCCAAATAAGGGAAGGGATTCTGTGTAAATCTGACAATGAATATCTGTATTGAATGTAGAACCTCCGGGAATGTCGGATGGAGTTTTTGAAAAGGAAAATGTTTTGTAAATATTTATTACTGGAATAAAGTATTTTTTGATATATATATATTTTTTTTAAATCTCTAAACTAAACTAAGCTGGTGTCATTAATGGTGACATGGAGCAAGCGTTGTCTTTGCCTCACCTGCTAAGTTAAACTAAACTAACATTGATCACTTCGATGGTGGGGAGGGCAGTATCCGTGATGGACTAGGCAGTGTCCACCAATTATGTACGTGTGTAAAAAAGCTTAGCCTTGCCTTCCCCATAACTACACAAGAAGTCGTGGTAATAAATGGACAAGGCGCTGGATGTTTTGGTTCTGACTGATCAAACTGAGCCAACTACACAGTGCCGGCAAAAATCACGACTACTAACAGAACACCTTGCTGTGGGAGACTTGCTTTCAAATCCGATTCTGGGTCAATAAAAAAAAAAAATCAAGTTTCCTCTCATCTGCAGAGTGCCTGAGATCACCAATAGCCAAAAATTGATATTGCAAATGAAAAAGAATCTTTGTTGGAGTTTGATGGGAAGTGTCTGCGTTATTGAATGGCTGCCTGTGTTGGCGCTAAGTACGCACTGATTTCTGCTGCTCCATTCTCCAGCTGTGGGACCATCAGTGGCTCCATCTTCAGGCAGCTGCTCACAGTGGCTCTCTGATTGTGCATTGTGCTCAGTCTTGTCCAGCGAGTCTCGCCTCGCTGCGCGTTCAAGAGTCCCGCAGAGACCGTTGTTTTCTGTTGAAAAATCTTTCCTCCCCCCCCCCCCCCCCTCCTTTTGAAATGTTGACTCTCTGCGTTTCGAACTGGACTCTATTGAGCGCAGCAATTCAGTGCTGAGGTACAAGACCTTGTAACCTGGGGGAGAACGTGGTCAGGTTGCCCTGGTTACAGCTACATCAGCAGAGGTCATTAATCTACGCTCCAGGGAGAGGACATCTTCTCCGCGTCCTCTTGTGTTCGCTGAAGACAGCAACCGCTTCCCGTGGTCTGCTCCTGCCTCACCTCGTGATGACCCGAGGCACTGATGGTAAACTGTCCCACAAAACGCTGACAAGTGAATGTCATGCACAGCCTTCAGTGTCAGGGATGCTGTCTGCTCCACACTGGGAGAGACAAACACTGAGTGGGTAACTCTTTAGACTTTACATTACAGATAGAGCGTGGAATTAGTCCCTTCGGCCCACCGGGTCTATGCTGACTGACGATCGCCCGTACACAAGGGGGCGGCACGGTGGCGCAGCGGTAGAGTTGCTGCCTTACAGCGCCCGGGTGCTGTCTCCACAGAGTTGGTATGTTCTCCCTGTGACCACGTGGGTTTTTTGTGGGTTCTCCAGTTTCCCCCCACACTCCAAAGATGTGCAGGTTTGTAGGTTTATTGGCCTCAGTAAAAATTGTAAATTGTCCCTGGTGTATAAGATAATGCTAGTGTACGGGGTGAGCGTGGGCTCGGCTGGCCAACGGGCCTGTTTCTGCCAGTGTGTCTCTAAAACTAAAATTAAAACCTGTGCTTTGGTCTCAGAGTAACTTCACATCACGAACCACTCATTGACTGCTCCCTGAACTTCCTCAGGTGCAATAACAACATTTAAAAGACATTTGAGCAGGTAAATGTAGAGGAAAGGTTTCGAGGTCTATGGTCCAAACACAGTGTAGCGACCATAGGGATTGGTCCTGAGAGTCGAACCCTCGGATTGGCCAGCAAGGTCACGTGGTGGTTTTGGCGCCCAAAACCAGTCAGTCGGAAGAGAACTTCGATGTGAACAGTTTGAGTTAATGGTTGTCTGTAATCTCGGTTGTTATCCTTTGTGATTGAATATTGCTACCGCAATAAACTTCTTTAACAAAGTACAAGCCTCCAGACTCGCCATAACAGACAAATACGGCGAGCTTAGATGGGGCATCTTGGTTGGCATGGACTACATGGCCCAAAGGGCCTGTTAATATGTGGATGATTATTTTTAATAACATCATCCTTCATTCCCGGCTGTGAAGTTGGTTGCTTCTTATTGCATCTTAGAGTCATATATTGTGGAAACAAGACCTTTGGCCCAACTTACCCACACCCAGTCCCACTTGCCTGTGTTTGGCCCATATCCTTTTAAACCTGTCTAATTGCTTCTTAAACGTTGCGATAGTCCCTGCCTCAACTACCTCCCCTGGCACTTCATTACATACACCCACCAACATTTGCGCGAAAAAGTTACCCCCCAGATTCCTGGAAATCTTTCCCCCTTCATTTTAAACCGATGCCCTCTGGTTCTCGATTCCCCTAGTCTGGGCTAGAGATTTAGATTTAGATTTAGATTTAGATTTAGAGACGCCGTGTGTCTACCCAATTTATTCCCCTTACGATTTTATACACCTCTATAAGATCCTCTGGTGGGGCGTGGATATTTTTCTCTTTATATTGTAATCGGCACAATGCACTGTGCTGCACGAGTGGGGAGATTAGCCATGAATAAGGGAATCATAGGACACAGAGTTTGAGCAGATGGAGGCCATGATGGCGCAGCGGTAGAGTTGCTGCCTTACAGCGCTTGCAGTGTCAGGGACCCGGGTTCCATCCCGACTACGGGTGCCGTCTGTACGGAGTTTGTACGTTCTCCCCGTGACCTGCGTGTGTTTTCTACAAGATCTTTCCAAAGACGTACAAGTATGTAGGTTAATTGGCTTGGTAAATGTGTAAATTGTCCCTGGTGGGTAGAGGACAGTGTTAATGTGCGGGGATCGCTGGTCGGTGCGGACCCGGTGGGCCGAAAGGGCCTGTTTCCGCGCTGTATCTCTAAACTAAACTAAACTAATCTTCGGTTTCCCCATTGTACAACTGCCTATTATCCTTGGATTTCTGCATTCTCCCTCTGGCCCAGACCAAGAGTTGATTTCTCGTCCTGAACTAATGCTGTACAATCTGTTCTGGCTGAGCCCTTCAAGTAAACCAGAACACTCCTGTGTTAAAATTTGAGTCCAGGCTGCGTGTTAAATTGATGCTAAACATCCTGAATAAATTACATGAAGTGTCACCTAATTGTCGAGACACTCCGTGGCCAACAGAGACACAAGTATACATGGCATGGGTGGGGTGAGAATTTGAAGCAGACTCTTCATGCCTTCCCCACTGGTCAGTGGAAACAGAAACGTAGAAAATGGGTGCAAGAGTAGGCCATTTGGCCCTTCGAGCCAGCACGGCCATTCAATATGGTCATGGCTAATTATCCTAAATCAGTTCCTGCTTTATAGACAATAGACAATAGGTGCAGGAGTAGGCCATTCGGCCCTTCGAGCCAGCACCGCCATTCAATGTGATCATAGCTGATCATTCTCAATCAGTACCCCGTTCCTGCTTTCTCCCCATACCCCCTGACTCCGCTATCCTTAAGAGCTCTATCTAGCTCTCTCTTGAATGCATTCAGAGAATTGGCCTCCACTGCCTTCTGAGACAGAGAATTCCACAGATTCACAACTCTCTGACTGAAAAGGTTTTTCCTCATCTCTGTTCTAAATGGCTTACCCCTTATTCTTAAAACTGTGGCCCCTGGTTCTGGACTCCCCCAACATTGGGAACATGTTTCCTGCCTCTAACGTGTCCAACCCCTTAATAATCTTATACATTTCGATAAGATCCCCTCTCATCCTTCTAAATTCCAGAATACTCCCCATATCCCTTGATTCCGTTAGCCCTAAGAGCTACATCTAATTCTTCTTCCCTATGTCTGGTAGGGGCAGCTTCTTCCTAACTACCATCAGGCTATTAAACACTACAGCCTCCAAAGAGGCTCCAAACTATACAGACATATCTTTCTGGTGACCGGTTAGCACGTAACAGAAAGCTTTCCACTGTACCTAGGTACACATGATAATAAACTAAACTGAACTGAATTGAACATGGGGACATTATTTTTGACTTTCCACGACTATTGTCTATTTATTTGTCTGTCTGTTTTTATATATACAGTGTATATCCCTCTGAAGAAGGGTCTCGACCCGAAACGTCACCTATTCCTTTTCTCTTGAGATGTTGCCTGACCTGCTGAGTTGCTCTAGCTCTTTGTGTCTATCTTCGGTGTAAACCAGCATCTGCAGTTCCTTCCTACACATTTCGTCTGCACTTTTTTTGTTGTTGGGTATTATGGGTTTTACAGATTAATATGTTTACATATCTGTTGGGCTGCTGCAAGTAAGAATGTCATTGTTCTGTTTCACAACACATGACAATAAAACACTCTTGACTGACGCATGTGTTTAGTTTAGGATTACAGCAAGGAAACAGGCCCTTCGGCCCACCGAGTCTGTACTGACTAGCGATCCCCGCCCATTAACACTATCCTGCACACACTAGGGACAATTTTACACATACACCAAGCCTATTAACCCACAGACCTGTACGTCTTTGGAGTGTGGGAGGAAACTTTTCTCAGAGAAAACACACGCGGTCAAGGGGAGAACGTACAAACTCCTTACAGACCTGGGTCTCCGGCGCTGCAAGCGCTGAAAGGCAGCAACTCAACCGCTGCGCCACCGTGACCACCACCTGCTCAAACTCTGTCTCCTATGATTCGCTTATTCATAGTCGTAGAGCGTGGGAACAGGGCCATTGACCCAACTTGCCCACACCGGCCAGCAAGTCACATCTACACTAATCCCACCTGCCTGCATTTGGCCCGTATCACTCTAAACCTATCCTATGTACCTGTTTATGTGCCTTTTCTATGAACCTATTCACATCTCTTGTTTCCCTTTCCCCTGAATCTCAGTCTGAAGAAGGGTCTCGACCTGAACCCTCGCCTGTTCCTTTTCTCCGGAGATGCTGCCTGTCCCGCTGAGTTACTCCAGCTTTTTGGGACCATCTTCGGTGTAAACCAGCATCTGCATTTCCTTCCTACACCGCCAGTCTAAACGTTGCCTCAACTACCTCCTCCAGCAGCTCATTCCAAATGCCTCCTCCCACCCTTTTAGTTCTGTGACCTTTACTGAAAAACAAATCAAAGTAATCACAAGTAAAAACAAATCAAAGTACGCCCTTTGTGTAAAAAAGATACCCCTCAGGTTCCTATTAACTCTTTCCCTTCTGTATCAGAAAATATAGAATCAAAGATTATCATAAGGGGTCATAAGGGATGGGAGTAGAATTAGGCCATTCAGCCCATCAATTCTACTCCACCATTCAATCATATCATATCATATATATACAGCCGGAAACAGGCCTTTTCGGCCCTCCAAGTCCGTGCCGCCCAGCGATCCCCGCACATTAACACTATCCTACACCCACTAGGGACAATTTTTACATTTACCCAGCCAATTAACCTACATACCTGTACGTCTTTGGAGTACATGATTCACAAGTAAAAACAAGTAAAAACAATGGCTGATCTATCTCTCCCTCCTAACCCCATTCTCCTGCCTTCTCCCCATAACCTTTGACACCCATACTAATCAAGAATTTATCTATCTCTGCCTTAAAAATATCCACTGACTTGTCCTCCCCAGCCTTCTGTGGCAAAAAAAATCAATTTTGGATACTTTGGAGATGTGATGCAAGTTTTATAAAGATATTCCAACGTTTTATCGTTCTTGTGATGGAGCTGGTCTGATGTATAAACCCAACCTAGAACCCCATTAGCTGATTACTTTAATTTGTTTTTCAGTAAAGGCCACAGAACTTAACGAGCTGAGAGTTTTATATCTTGCAACCGATCCCAGCCGAAGTGTTGGATCTCCTGGGTTTAGTACATGTCCATGGGCTGTTTGCCTTGGCCACTGTAGCCAGCTCTTGAGTTATTTCAAGAGTCAACAGTGTTTAATTGTCATACTACAGGCAACGGAACAATAAATTCTTACTTGCTGCAGCTTGGCAGTGCCATTAATGCGATAACACACAGATCAATGTTCAATAATCAATACCACCACAAGTTTGGAATCAGTAATACTAAGTAACTATAATAGTGCAAAAACCCGAAATAAGCAGAGCAACCCAAGACACAGATCATCTGAAGAAGGGTCTCGACCCGAAACGTCACCCATTCCTTCTCTCCCGAGATGCTGCCTGACCTGCTGAGTTACTCCAGCATTTTGTGACTAAATCATAGAATACCATAGTTGGTGAGGTTAGTGTTGTGCAGTGTTCAAGAGCCTGATGGTTGCTGGGAAGAAGCTGTTCTTGAACCTGGAGGTCACGGTTTTCAGGCTCCTGTGCCTTCTTCCCGATGGTAGTAGCGAGATGAGAGCGTGGCCAGGGTGGTGTGGGTCGTGGTGCGGATGGTAGAGGATGCCTTTTCGAGGCAACACCTTCTGTAGACTCTTTGGACGATGGCCAGGTCAGTATCTGTACAGCAGTAATGAAAATGAGTATTTTCTGTAGAATCCACAAGTCCTGCCTGAGAGTGTCGATGGGAGAGGAGGTGGTGTGAGCAGGGACCCAACACATTCATGGTCCAACTAAGCTAGTCCCATTTCCCCATGTTTGACTCAATTCCCTCTAAACCTTTCCTGTCCATGTACCTGTCCTAATGCCTTTTAAATGTTGTATTGGTATCTGTCTTTTACCACCTCCTCTGGCAGCTCCTTCAATACACCCACCACCCTTTGTGTGACTAAGTTGCCCCTTAGATTTCCATTAAATCTTTCCTCTCTCTCACCTTAAACCCATGCCCTCTCGTTCTTGCCTCTTAAAAAAGACCTACCCAAAAAGACTCTGCATTCATCCCATCCCCCTCTTGTTTTTATGCACCTCAATAAGATCATCCCTCAGCGCCCTGCTCTCCAAGGAATAAAGTCCTAGTCTGCCTGGCGTCTCCCTTATGCACAGGCCCTTGAGTCCTGGCAGCATCCATTTAAATTTTCTCTGTACTCTCTCCAATGTAACGACATCCTTCCTCTCGCTGGGTGAGTAATACTGAATGCAGTTATCCAGGAGCAACCTGGCCAGTGTACTTGTTCCTGTTCCCCTGCGGCCCTTCTATCTCGGCACTAAATGCTCGCTGCTTGCTTATTACACATCCGCTGATTTCCTAAGTCCTCTGCCTCCCTGCCTGAGCTGGGGATTTTGCTGCGCACAGAATTGTAAGTCGAAAATTGCCAGCATGCTGTGGCACGGAGTGCCATCCACTGATGCCGTTGATTCAGTGGTAGTCCAGGCATCCGCCCTACATGGTGCCAATGTTGGTCGCTGCCCGCAGGCTTCTGTCATCAGCGGCCAGCAGCAGAGTGAAGCCACTGTCTTCAGACTGTTTGTCTTTAGTCTCAACTTCACTGGTGTGTGTGAGTGTGTGTGTGTGTGTGTGTGTGTGTGTGCATGTGTGTGAGTGTGTGAGTGTGTGTGAGTGTGTGTGCATGTGTGTGAGTGTGTGCATGTGTGTGAGTGTGTGTGTGAGTGTGAGAGTATGTGAGTGTGTGTGTGTGAGTGGGTGTGGGAGTGTGTGTGCGAATGTGTGTGTGTGAGAGTGTGTGTGCGTGAGTGTGTGTGTGTGTGAGAGTGTGTGTGTGTGAGCGTGTGTGTGCGCGTGTGTGTGTGTCTTTATGTATCTGTGTTTCTCTATGTTTTTGTGTGTGCGTGTGTCTTGGTGTATGTCTCCGATTTTGTGCGAGTGTGTGTCTGTGTTTGTATGTGTGTGTCTATGCGTGTGAGAGTCTGTTTCTGTGTGAGTGTGCGTCTGACTCTGTGTGTGTGTGTCTACGTGGTGTGTGTCTGTGTGTGAGTGTGTGTATGTGTGAGTGCGCATGTCCGCGTGTGTGTTTGTACGTGAGTGTCTGTGTTTGTGTATGTGTGACTGAATGCGTGTTGTGTCTCAGTGTGCACACACGTGAGTGTATGCATGTGTGCATATGCGCATGCACAGGTGCGTGCATGTTTACATATGCGTATGTACATATCTGCACATGTGCATACGCGTGTGTGCGTATGTGTGCTTTCATTTTGATTCTCCATTGCTCATTTGTTGCAAATGTTGGTCGAAATAGTAGTAGAAAACATTGGAAGCTCTCAGCAGACGAGGCAGCATCTGCGGAAAGGGACACCGACCGGGTCAATGTTGTGAGGCTTCCTCCACAGACGCTGCCCGGCCAGCTGTGTTTCCAGTATTCTCTCTGCCTTCAGATTTCCAGCAACAAGAGTTTTTTGATATTTATATATTTCTCTTGTGAGGGGGAAGGGTTGCAGGTTTGAGGCGGTGGTTAGTACTCTGTGTGTTCCCCTCTGTGGGGAGAGCCGGTCACCATGTTTCTAACTGCGGATGGTTGATGCAATCTCTTGCATTTGATTAATGGTGGTTGCAGAGAAAAAGGACATGGTGGCGTAGTTACCTGATCAGAGAGAGAGAGAGCTTTTTATTGTCCTCAAAGGCCGACGTCTTCCGCAGATATTATTAAGAGATTATTCTTTTTCTTATCACGTTCTCAATTCCAGTTTTTGTTGGAGTTTCGAACCTTTTCTCGACGTCTTTCTTCCACTTCCTGCTCTGCAGTTTGCAGAAGATTAAACGTACATCTAGACATCGAACCAAAGACCCAAGAATCCATCACCACCGCAGTATTCATTCACTTATTCTGAATGCACGGTACAGTCACGACAGCTAAGAGGGCTCGCGTCTATAATTTGATCCAAGTGACCTTCGGTCTAAGAGGTTGAGTGTAACTGGGAGTGAATTCCTTCACCTAGGCCTCGAATGGGAAGGTTGGCAGAAGGGTTCACACAGCTGAACTCATGTTCATAACTTCTCGGAGCAGAATTAGGCCATTCGGCCCATCAACTCAACTCCGCCATTCAATCATGGCTGATCTATCTTTCCCTCTCAACCCCATTCTCCTGCCTTCTCCCCATCACCCCTGACACCCTTACTAATCAGGTCTCTGTCAATCTCCCTTAAAAATATCAATTGACTTGGCCTCCACAGCCGTCTGTGGCAATGAATTCCACAGATTCACCACCCTCCGTCTCAAGAAATTCCTCCCCATCTCCTTTCTAAAGGTACATCCTTTTATTCTGAGGCTTTATCAGGATGCTGCCAAGACTCGAGCTAGAGGGGTAGGTTGGACAGATTGCGACTATATTCCTTGGTGCACAGGAGGCTGAGGCATGATCTTATAGAGGCGTATACAATCACGAGGGGAATAGATTGGGTGAACGCAAAGAGTCTTTTACCCAGATTAGGGGAATCATAAAACCAGAGGACATAGTTTGAGGTGAGAGGGGAAAGATTTAATAGGAACCCAAGGGGCAACCAGTCAGAGGGTGGTGGGTAGGTGGAACGAGCTGCCAGAGGAGGTAGTTGAGGTAGATACTAAAGCATTACTTAAACGGCATTTGGAAGGGTACATGGTTTGGTAAGGTAGAGTGGGAATTAGGCCAAATACATTTAGGTTTGACTGGCTTGGATGGGGCAGCCTGGATGAGTTGGGCCGAAGGGCCTGTTGTCACATGCACGGGTGTGGAGAGGTCCTGGTGCAATGAAAACATGGCTTGTTAGTAGCATCACTGGCACATAGACGCAGACACACGCACACGCACACGCACACACGCAAACAATCTACAGTATACATGACACACATAAATTCTGCAAGGCAGTAAAAAGAATTAAACAAAACAGTAATGCAAAACACAATGGGGGAAGTCTGTGATAGGTACAAGATACTGCAGACGCTGGAATCTTGAGCAAAACACAAAGTGCTGGAGGAACCCAGTGGTCAGTAAGCATCTGTGGAGGGAATGGACGGATGACGGATGGTAGTAAGAGCAAGAAAAAGAGACGACCAAAACTGAACAGAGTATTCCAAATGTAGCTGTCACAAAATGCTGGAGTAACTCAGCGGGTCAGGCAGCATCTCGGGAGAGAGGGAATGGGTGACGTTTTAGGTCGAGACCCTTCTTCAGACTCAAATGTAGCCTCACCAACTGTGACATCCCGACCTCTTTACTCAACCCCTGACTGATGAAGGCCCATGTACCAAAAGCCTTCTTCACCACCTGAGGATTAGTTTAGTTTAGTTTAGTTCACAGTTACAGTTTAGTTTATTGTCACGTGTACTGAGGTACAGTGAAAAGCTTTTGTTGTGCGCTATCCAGTCAGTGGAGAGACAATACACGATCACAATCGAGCCATCTACTGTGATAAGAGAATTAGTGCAAGGTAAAGTCAGTCAAGGATAGTCCGAGGGTCACCAATGAGGTAGATAGTAGGTCAGGCCTGCTCTCAGACTGTGCTAGGATGATTCAGTTGCCTGATTACAACTGGGAAGAAACTGTCGCTGAATCTGGAGGTGTGTGTTTTCACGCCTCTATACCTTTTGCCCGATGGGAGAGAGGAGAAGAGGGAGTGGCCAGGGTGCGACTTGTCCTTGGTTATGCTGCTGGCCTTGCCGAGGAAGCGTGAGGTTATAGATGGAGTCAATGGAAGAGAGGTTGGCTTGTGTGATGGTCCACAATTCGCAGCAAGTTCTTGCGGTCTTGGGTGGAGCTGTCCTCAAACCAAGCGGTGATGCATCCTGATAAAGTGTTTTCCAGGGTGCATCTGTAGAAGTTGGTGAGAGTTGTAGGGGGCAAGGGGAGAGGAGAGAGAGGCGAGGGGAGGAGAGGTGAGGGAAGGAAGGAAAGGGAGGGAGGGGAGAGGAGAGGGTAAGGGAGGGGAGGGAAGCGAATGGAAAGGGTGGGGAGGGGAGAGAAGGGGAGAGGAGGCTGCTCTGTTTCTGCCAGATTACAGGATCTCTTGAGTTTGCTGCATTATTACCACTGCACCTGCAACACAACAGAACAGTAAATATCATGTAGCTGATGCTCTTCAGAAAAACAAAATTACACGGTTGAAGTGTTTAATGCCCGCATTGACCTTATTGTAATAGCAGACTTTTGACTTTTCCGTTACTTATTGGCAAACCTTATGAAGTCATTGCTATGGAAACGGTGTGCATGTTTGAATAGAAGAGGTCAGAAATCTTATCAGCGAAATCGCATTGTCTCTTGACTTTTAGATTTGTCCTTTCTGTTTTAAAATGTGTTTGCAAATAGGTCTCTCGAAATGTAAGCTCGGCGGCGTGTGTTTGTTCCACAGAACAAGCTCCCGTCTGTAAGGGCTTTGCTGAAAGGTGAACGTGATCCAAGTGGAAAGGCAGACAATTATCTTGATATTGCTTGTGTTTTTTTCCCCCTTTTTGTGTTCCTGTGATGAGCGTCGATTAATCGAGGAAGCAGTCCGATTCCTCCTCTTACGGACAGAACTAAGTCTTGACATAATTAGTTGTAACCATAAGACCACAAGACATGGTGGCACAGCAGTAGAGCTGCCGCCTCACAGCGCCAGACACCCAGTTTCCACCCTGACCACGGGTGCTGTCCTGTGTGGAGTTTGTGCGTTCTCATATCATATCATATACAGCCGGAAACAGGCCTTTTCGGTCCTCCAAGTCCGTGCCGCCCAGCGATCCCCGTACATTAACACTATCCTACACCCACTAGGGACAATTTTTACATTTACCCAGCCAATTAACCTACATACCTGTACGTCTTTGGAGTGTGGGAGGAAACCGAAGATCTCGGAGAAAACCCACGCAGGTCACGGGGAGAACGTACAAACTCCTTACAGTGCAGCACCCGTAGTCAGGATCGAACCTGAGTCTCCGGCGCTGCATTCGCTGTAAAGCAGCAACTCTACCGCTGCGCTACCGTGCCGCCCGTGACCGCGTGGGTTTTCTCCACACACCTCAAAGACGTCCATGTTTGCAGGTTAATTGGCTTCAGTAAAATTGTACATTGCCTTAAGTGTGTAGGATAGTGTTAGTGTATGGGGCGATCCATGGTCAGCGCGCACTGGGTGGGCGAAGGGCCTGTTTTCATGCTGTATCTCTAAAGTCCGAAGTAGGCCATTCGGCCCATCGAGTCTACACCGCCATTCAATCATGGCTGACCTATTTTTCCCACTTAAGTCCTGTCTTCTCCTCCCGACCTTTGATGCTCCTACTAATCACAAGCCTATCAAACTCTGCTTTAAAAAATACCCAAAGTCTTGGCCTTCCCTGCCGTCTGTTGCAATGAATTCCAGAGATTCACCTCCCTCTGAGTGAAGAAATTCCTCCTCATCTAAAGGCACTTTCTTTTATTCTGAGGTTGTGCACTCTGGTTCTAGATTCTTCCGTGACTGGAAACACCCTTTCCTCGTCCACTCTGTCTAGGCATTTTCCAGTAGATTTCAATGAGATCCCCCTCATCCTTCTAAACTCCAGCAAGTACAGTCAAACGTTAACCCAATAGTCTCCGGGATCATTCTCGTAAACCACAGAGGGCCATGATGACTAGGTTCCTTGCCTACCCTTGGCATATATCCCTCCAAACACTTCCAATCCATGCCCCTCTGCACTGAGCCGTGAGTGGGTGCAGTTCAGTATGTGTGGAGCTGAGACCCTCTGTGTGTCTCTGATTGTTCCCATCAGTATTAAACCCAACACCGTGCCACCAACAGAACCAAAACCACCACTGTAAGTCATAACAAGAAACGGCTAAGCTCGTATTTTATTCCTTGGGAGAAGCAGAGGCTGAGGTATGATCTTATGGAGGTGTATCAAATCAGGAGGGGGGGGGGTGGGGGGTAGATAGTGTGAATGGATAGTCTGTTATCTGGTGGAGGGGAATCAAGAACCGGAGGGCATAAGTTTAAGGTGAGCGGGGAAAGATTTAATAGGAACCTGAGGGTGACTTTTTGACATGGAGGGTGGTGGGTGTATGGAACGAGCTGCCTGGGGAGGTGGTTGAGGCAGGGACTATAACAATATTCAAAAGGAAGTTGGACGGATACATGGAACCCAGGTCTTTGGCGCCCATAAGGCAGCAACTCTACCCTTGCACCACCGCGCCGCCCCGATGTAATTAATTGTGTTTGACCTCGGAGCTGCAGTGGAGAATTTCAGCTCCATTGCTGGCTCTTGCTCCTGCTGGGCTCCATTAACATGGCCACAGTGCTCCAGTCACACACTCTTACATCTGACTGATGTTTTTATGGCAACAAAAAAAAAGCACAACATGCCGTGAGTAACTCAGTGGCTCAGGCAGCATCTCTGACCCGCTGAGTTACTCCAGCACGTTGTGTCTTTTTTGTTGTTGTAAACAAGCGTCTGCATTTCTTAGTCATTACAGTTCCTTGTAAACCAGCAGTGCCAAGCTGTTGTTATGTTGGTTAGCTGGTAACTCAACAATTCAACCAGTGCGCGGGCTGGGTTTACTGTACATGAGAAGGCGTGCTGTTGCCCTCTGAACATAAGTGCGACTTCTCGAAGTTAAAAACGGCTTCGTTTATATTTTGACACCGTTCTTCATACTAGACATTAAAAAGTGCCTGTGTTGTGATCGGACATTGCGAGACCTCTGGCCATTTAATGCTTGTGCGTGTCAGCATGCTGATCAGTGATTGGGATGACTAACACATGGCAAAAGATGGAATCCTCCAACGTTGAACCTGAGCCTGAGGCAGAGGGAGAGAGAGGGATTAGGCAGTATTGCACTGGTCCCCACTTGCTGCCTGGCCGTGGAGCTGTGTAGAGGTATTTAAGTACATGGTCGCGTTAATAGCAGCGTTGCTTAGACTGAACGATGCAGAGTGTTCGTCTCTCGGCAGGTGGTCATAGACGCCATTCACCTCCCACCGTGTATTTGTTTAAGTAGTGTAGTTGCACGCTGCCAATGCTGACTTCTAAACTT
The DNA here is from genome assembly GCF_053455715.1 of Rhinoraja longicauda. Lineage (NCBI taxonomy): Eukaryota > Metazoa > Chordata > Chondrichthyes > Rajiformes > Arhynchobatidae > Rhinoraja > Rhinoraja longicauda. The sequence continues at coordinate 10,620,989 of NC_135984.1, forward strand.
GTTTGTCTTTCTTCCTCTCCCTCTCTCTCTTTCTCTCTCTCTCTCTCTCTCTCTCTCTCTCACTCTCTCTCCTTCCCTCCCTCGCTCTCTCCCCGCTTCTGCACGACCACCGGCTGCTCACAGGCACTGCACAAGAGTTCGAAGGTAGAGATGACCAGATGCATTTTACCTGCACAAACCTTGTTTCGCGGGGTTGGGGGGGGAGGGGGGAGGGGGGACGGGGAGGACTGCTTGCGAAGGGGAGGTTACGGAGCCTTTACAGTCAGTGCAAGTCGCGAAGTTTCGCCCTTTGATAATGACACTGGATGCTAACCATCACGATCTCTTAAACCTTTCGCTTTAATCCAGGAAAAGTAAAACCTGATTGCTGATTTGGAATATAGACTTGCTTTGATTTATTAGGTCCGAGGATTGTGAGGCTTAGACATGGGAGCGTTTCATTTGTTTTTCTCTCCCTACACACTGTGTCATTTAACTGCTCCTGGGGTTAACTCACGCCACTGGTTTCAGTTCATTGTGCGTTTTATGTCCCCTTCCCATGTTAAAAATAAGCTCAGCACTGCAACGTGCATCTCTATCACCTTAGGGTCATAGAGTGATATAGTACAGAAACAGGCCCAACTCAGCCCAACCCATCCACGCTGACCCAGATGCCACCTCGAAGCTAGTCCCATTTTCCTGCATTTGGCCCCATCTCCCTCCAAACCTTTCCTGTCCATGTACCTGTCCAACTGTCTTTACATGCTGTTATTGTACCTGCCACAACTACCTCTGGCAGATAGACACAAAATGCTGGAGTAACTCAGCGGGTCAGGCAGCATCTCTGGAGAAAGGGATAGGAGAAGTTTTGAGTCGAGATCCTTCATCGGATCGATGAAGGGTATCGACCAGAAACATCACCTGTTCTTTTTCTCCAGAGATGCTGCCTGACCCGCTGAGTGACTCCAGCATTTTGCGTCCATCGTCTGTGTAAAACCAGCATCTGCAGTTCCTTCTTACACATTTTACCTCCTCTGGCAGCTCGTTCCATGCACCCACCACCCTCTGTGTGAAAAAGTTGTCCCCTCAGGTACCCATTAAATCTTTCCCCCTCTCACCTTAAGATTCTCTGGTGAGGTTGCCACATTTCCGATCATTGCCGTCTTCAGTGTTCGGGGTGTGTGATCCTCTTACAGGTGGGTGGAGGCTTGGCAGACAAAGTCCCCAGCTCTGGGAGCAAGGCCGTGATCAGAAGCTCATTTATACTTACAGACACCAGTGGAGAAAATCTAACTTTGATCTCCAGACTGTCAGTTTGCTACGGCCACTGACGCAAACTTCCACTTACGTTTGGTGTCCCACACGTCCCTTTCTCTTTGCCAGCCCTCCATCTCTCCTTCCTCCTGCACTTCAGTCTCACGCTCAGAGCAGGGAATGCCAATACCTTTTTGCCGAGGGCGATACATTCCTCACGATATATTGCCTCGAAAAGCTCAAAAAGAGGATATATATCAAAAGCCAATAAAGATATAAGGGAGGTAGACACTTCTGTAGAAGGGTCTCGACCCGAAACGTCACCCATTCCTTCTCTCCCGAGATGCTGCCTGTCCCACTGAGTTACCCCAGCATTTTGAGTCTCCCTTCGATTTAAACCAGCATCTGCAGTTTTTTTTTCCCTAAAGATATAAGGGATATATGTCGATATATGTAGGACATCTCACATATATATGGAATATATACCAATGACATATGTCTTACATATATATATATACACAAAGATGGGATATATACCCTACGTATATCTAAGACATATTGGATATTTGTAGAGATAAAGTTAGGAGCATTCAATAAAAAAGGGGTGGCACGGTGGCGCAGCGGTAGAGTTGCTGCCTCACAGCGCCAGAGACCCAGGTTCAATCCTGACCACGGGTGCTGTCTGTATGGAGTTTGCACGTTCTCCCCGTGACTGGGTGGGTTTTCTCCGGGTGCTCTGGTTTCCTCCCACACTCTGAAGACGTGCGGGTTGATTGGCTTCAGTCACGGTGGGGAGGTAATGAAACTCCCCGCAGTGCACCCCCCTGGTTGACCCTGACTCTCACACCGACCCCTCGGGGTCAGCGTTTGCCCCGTACAGACGTCCGATGGGCGGGGGAGGGGAAGCTGTGGAAGCAGGCAGCTGTGGAAGCAGGCAGCTGTGACAGAGTGCTTATTAATTGGCCTCTCGCTCGCTTCTGGGGATAGTTAATGATGGGCAAACTTTACTTTTATTTCTTGGTCTATAAATAACGACCCACAAACCATTAGACATACATCATAAAACAGTAATGTGCAGGAACAGGCCCTTCGGCCCACAATGTCCATGCTGAACATGATGCTGAGTTCATGCATAATCCATATCTCTCCATGCTCTCCACGTGTCTATCTAAAGGCATCTTAAACCCTACTATTGTGTCACCACCACCACCTCTGGCAACGGACTCTAGGCACTAACCACATTCTGTTAAAAAAAAAAGTTGTCCCGACCATCTCCTTTAAACTTTGCCCCTCTCACCTTAGAGTCTTGACCTCCAGTCTTTGACATTCCCATCGTTAGAACATGGTTTCGACTGTCTACATGCCTGAGAAAAGTATGTAAGGTTAAGAGAGGCACAGATGAGAGTAGATTAGAGTGGAGTAGAGTAGAACTAGAGTAGTTGTTGGTTTATACCGAAGATAGACACAAAATGCTGGAGCAATTCAGCGTGTCACTGGGGAAAAAGAATAGGAGACGTTTCAATAAACAATAGACAATAGGTGCAGGAGTAGGCCATTCGGCTCTTCGAGCCAGCACCGCCATTCAATGTGATCATGGTTGATCATTCTCAATCAGTACCCCGTTCCTGCCTTCTCCCCATACCCCCTGACTCCGCAATCCTTAAGAGCTCTATCCAGCTCTCTCTTGAATGCATTCAGAGAATTGGCCTCCACTGCCTTCTGAGGCAGAGAATTCCACAGATTCACAACTCTCTGACTGAAAAAGTTTTTCCTCATCGGGTCAGAACCCTTCTTCAGACTGGGGGGAGCCGAAGGAGAAGTTGTTAAGGGCGAGGACCAGTTCTGCTAGGCGGAGGAGAGTTTTTGTAGAGGGAAGTTGGCTGGGTCAAGGAAGAAACGGAGGGCCTCAAGGCCTTGATGGTGGCAATATAACATAATGGAGATATAAAGAGACTGATCGTCCGTAGTAAAGATGAGGGAGGCAAAAAGGAAACCAAACGTTATTAAAGAGTCAAAAGGTGTGTGAGGTGTCTTGGACATAGGTGGGAAAGGATTGGACAAGGAGATAGGATGGAATGGAGGTATGTGGAAATGATTTCAGTGGGACAGGAGCAGGCAGAAACAATGGGTCTGCCAGGGCAGTTCTGCTTATGGATTTTGGGGACAAGCTAAAAGCGGGCCATGTGGCATCTTTAAAGGTCAGCACCTTTAAAGGGGCATTTAGATCGGCAATAGATATGCAGAGAATGGAGGAATATGGATCACGTGCAGACATAGGAGACTGGTTTAACTTGGCGTCATGTTTGGCACAAACCTGGAAGGGCTCTTAAGTTTTCTGGATGGATGCAGATGGGAGAGGAGGTACGGGGAGAGGTGTTACAGGGGAAACTGCCCGGGACAGGGGATGGAGGAATGAACCAGGGAGGGACGAACTACCAAGGTACTCCATGGTTCACTCGAACCTCTCCCACCCCACCTCCCCACAATTGTTGAGTGAAGTGCTGCAGAAATCAGTCTCTTGCTTATGGAGTCGCGAAACCTAACGCATCAGCCTTGTCCGTCAGAGATGGAAAAAGCTGCCGTTCACAGTGGGTGGAGTTGGGGTGGGGGTAGATCTTTGGCCCAGATCGGCCCATATCCGCCCACAATGCTCGACTGCCCCTCGTAATACAGGGCTGCTGCCAAACCTGACGTCATCCTTGTCTGTAAACGCATTGGCTCCAGCACTGCTGGATCAGCAGCCAATGTGTATCTGGAGCAGTGAGGCTGGGGAGGGGGGGGGGGGTGAGCGGGGACAAGGGAGGGGGTTGGTGGGGAGGGGGAACTGGGCCAGGTGCTGGGGGGGCGGGGGGGGGGGGAGGTTGCAGGGCAGTGAGGGTGGGCTGGGAGGGGGAGGGGGAGGTGGGCCATGTGCTGGGTGTGCTGGGGGGGCGGGTGTGGGCCGGGGGGAAGGAGGAGGTGTGCTGGGGGGCGGGGGGGGGGCGTGGACCGGGGTCTCTGGTCAGTGGGGAGGGGGGGGAGGTGTGTTGGGGGAGGGGGGGCGCGTGGACCGGGGTCTCTGGTCAGTGGGGTGGGCCGGGGGGGGGGGGGAGGGATGCTGGGGGGGCGGGGGTGGGCAGGGGGGAGGGGGAGGTGTGCTGGGGGGTGGGGGGGGGGGGCGTGTGGACTGGGGTCTCTGGTCAGTGGGGAGGGGGGAGGTGTGTTGGGGGAGGGGGGGGGCATGGACCGGGGCCTCTGGTCAGTGGGGTGGGCCGGGGGGGGGGAGGGGTGCTGGGGGGTGGGGGGGGCATGTGGACCGGGGTCTCTGGTCAGTGATGTGTGCCGAGGAGGGGGAGGTGTGCTGGGGGGGCGGGGGTGGGCAGGGGGGAGGGGGAGGGGGGCGGGGGGGAGGGGGGCGTGTGGACTGGGGTCTCTGGTCAGTGGGGTGGGCTGGGTGATCGCCGGTCTAACCCTTCTCTCTGCCCGGTGCAGTGGACGCCCAGAACCTGGTGACGGACGACGTGGTGGTGGTGGAGGGCGAGGTGGCCACCATCAGCTGCCGCGTGAAGAACAACGATGACTCTGTCATCCAGCTTCTCAACCCCAGCCGCCAGACCATCTACTTCCGCGAGGTCCGCCGTAAGTGTCTGCCGCACCGCGTAGGCACCGCGTGGGCACCGCCCAACACACACACGTGTGGGCACCCCGCCCAACACACACACGCGTGTGCGCCCAGTCCAACAGAGACACATGCGTGGGCACCCCGCCCAACAGAGACACATGCGTGTGCGCCCAGCCCAACGGAGACACACATGTGTGGGCACCCTGACCAACAGAGACACATGTGTGGGCACCCTGACCAACAATCACGCATGTGCGCCCTGACCAATGGTCATGCATGTACATCCCAACCAATGGAGACACACGTGTGCGCGCCCAGTCCATCAGAGATACATGTGTGTGCGCCCAGTCCATCAGAGATACATGTGTGGGCACCCTGACCGACAGTCATATATGTGCGCCCCGACCAATGGTCATGCATGTACACACCGACCGACGGAGGCACACGTGTGCATCTATTCCAACAGAGACACACGTGTGCACCCGACCGACAGTCACACGTGTGTCCTTTATTTCCTTCATTGAATGTTCTCACAATTCCTCGCTGCTCCTTGTTGAAGTGAAACGCTTCTCATCTTCCATCCGGCAGCGTTGAAGGACAACAGATTCCAGCTGGTGAACTTCTCGAGCAGTGAGCTGCGGGTCTCGTTGTCCAACGTGTCGTTGGTGGACGAAGGGAAGTACGTGTGCCAGCTCTACACAGACCCGCCACAGGAAGCCTTCGCCACCATCACCGTGCTCGGTGAGTGCCAGCGCCGGCCCTCCCACCGGCAAAACGCCTGCTTCAGCCATGTCCGCTGCCATCTTGCCGTCTCCCTCCCTCCTCCCCGGTTACGACAGAGAGGTGGGGGAACTTGGGACAGGCCTCCCACTGAGACAAAATGGTGCCAGTGCACAGGTCAATTAAACATACAGAGAGGGCACAGGTCTAAGGTGAAGGGGAAAAGATTTAATAGCAACCCGAGGGGTAGCTTTTTTACGCAAAGGGTGGTGGGTGTATACAAGGAGTTGCCGGAGGCAGGGACCATCGCAACGTTTAAGAAGCAATTAGACAGGTACATGGATAGGACAGGTTTTATAGACAATAGACAATAGACAATAGGTGCAGGAGGAGGCCATTCGGCCCTTCGAGCCAGCACCGCCATTCAATGTGGTCATGGCTGATCATTCTCAATCAGTACCCCGTTCCTGCCTTCTCCCCATACCCCCTGACTCCGCTATCCTTAAGAGCTCTATCTAGCTCTCTCTTGAATGCATTCAGAGAATAGGCCTCTACTGCCTTCTGAGGCAGTGAATTCCACAGATTCACACGTGTGAGGGATATGGGCTAAATGCCGGCAGGTGGGACTAATATAGCTGGGACATGTTGGCCGGTGTGGGCAAGTTGGGCCAAAGGGCCTGTTTCCACACTGAATTACTCTATTAAGCTGCCTTAATCAACAATCCTTAATCAATAAACCCTCCTGTTTTGATTTTGTAACCAATTAACTTCTAATTTAATAAAATAATAACTAGAAACTAGAGAGTCAATAACAATTCTAAAAATGTGAAATTCCAAATTTGAACTTTTTAGAGGCACACACCATCATACAAAACACTGGTTTGGGATATTTTATTAATAGTCGTGGAATACAGCACGGAAACAGGCCCTTCGGCCCAACCTGTCCATGCCGACTAAGACGTTCCATCTAACCTAGTCCCTTTTACCCGCATTTGGCCCATATCCTTCAAATCCTATCCTATCTACGTAGCTGTCCAAAATGTCATACATCCATAACTTCCCCTTTCAGATTACAGAGATAAAAACTACAATCGTTGTTTTTGTATTTTTCATGACGTAGCTGGCCACTCTGCCCTTCCCATTTCTGCTGTCCCTCAGAACAATCCCATCCCCAACCTCCAGCTGTTTACCATTAGCTCTGTCTCAGATCCCCATCGATCTCCCTCCATTCTCCCGCCCACCCCTTCTCTCAGGGCAAGTAATGGCAGACAGTCAGCAACACACACGTCTCTGGGGTGTGGGTGGAAACCGGAGCACCCGGAGGAAACCCACTTGGTCACAGGAGGAATGTACAAGCTCCATACAGCCAATGCCCAAGGTCAGGATTGAACCTGGGTCTCTGGCACTGTGAGGCAGTAGTTCTACCGCTGCGCCACTGTGTACCCTGTAATGTTTGCTTGCAGTGGGAAACACCTTGTGTCTGTAAATAAATCCAGAGTTTCCCCAACTGTGGGTTGTTTGACCGACTGAAAGACACCCACCGACCCACCAAGGCCTCGCTGACCATTGATCGCCCATTCCCTCTAGTTCTGTTATCCCACTTTCTCATCTACACACTCCCTGCACACTAGGGGCAATTTTATAGAGGCCAATTAATCGACAAATTCACACGTCTTTGGGATGTGGGAGGAAGCTGGAGCACCTGGAGGAAAGCCACATGGTCACAGGGTGAAAGTACAAACTCCGCACAGACAGCCACGGAGGTCGGGATCGAACCCGAGTCTGTGGCACTAGCTTTGGTTAGAAACCACAGAAAATAGGTGCTGGAGGAGGCCCTTCGAGCCAGCACCGCCATTCATTGTGATCATGGCTGATCATCCACAATCAGTAGCCCTTCTCCCCATATCCCTTGATTCCGCTAGCCCCTAGAGCTCTATCTAACTCTCTTTTAACTTCATCCAGTGGATTGGCCTCCACTGCCCTCTGTGGCAGAGAGTTCCACAAATTCACAACTCTCTGGGTGAATAAGTTTTTTCTCACCTCAGTTTTAAATGGCCTCCCCTTTATTCTTAGACCGTGGCCCCTGGTTCTGGACTCGCCCAACATTGGGAGCATTTTTCCTGCATCTAGCTTGTCCAGTGCTTTTATAATTTTATACGTTTCTATAAGATCCCCTCTCATCCTTCTAAATTCCAGTGAATACAAGGTTGTTGTAGATTTTCTGGTGTTAGATAAGTTAAACTTAAAACAGCGGATTCCTTAGACGTAAAAGATGTAATCAGGTGTTGGGGTAGTTACTGGGGCTTTTGAGGTGACTGTTGTCCTTGTTGAGAGAGTTGCTATTGAGCCAGTAATGGTAGAGTTTAAAGAGTTTAGAGAATCAGTGTGGAAACAGACTCTTTTGCCCACCGAGTCTACACCAAACAGCGATCACCCGTTCTATATTATCCCACTCTCACATCTGACACACTAGGGGCAATTTACAGAGGGCCAATTAGCCAATAAACCTTCACGTCTTTGGGGTGTGAGAGGAAATCTGAGCACCCAGAGGAAACCCACGTGGTCACAGGGAGAGCATATAAACTCTGCAAAGACATCGTCCGTAGTCAGGGTCGAACCCGGGTCTCTGGCGCTGTGAGGCAGCAGCTCTACCGCTGTGCCACCGTGCCACAGTTTGTAAGCTGTCTTACCGTCGAAGTCATTGGAGTGGTGGATGATTTGTATGTCGTTTCTGCCCTTGTGGATGGTGTTGGTGTTGGATCAGCTCAATGCGTCGCAGTTCTGTGAGTGTTATCGAGGTGTTTATATAACTGTGGCTATCCAAGGATATCTTGGAACACTGGAGTATGCGACCAGTGCACCTGGATCACACACCTGCCTGCCTGCCGGCTGTTCCGTGGGCTCAGAGCTGGAGAGTCTCGGTAATAGGCACAGAACGTCAGCTCCTATCAATGTGAGGTGGGGAGAGAATTAAAAATAGCCGGCTTATTAATGAATATGTCAAGTCTTGCAGGTCTTTAAAGTCCCAAGGCACTTCACAGAGCTTTTTTTGGACCAGTGTTGACATCGAGCCGCGTTAGAGAGATCAGAGTTGGGAAAAGCACTGAAGCACGTCTTAAAGGAGAGAGAAGAGGCAGGGAGAGAGTTGCAGAGCTTGCGAGGTTGGGTAGCACTGTGGCACTGCTGGTGGGGTCCAGGCACACACGTACCCTCACACAGTTGGGTAGCACAGTGGCACTGCTGGTGGGGTCTAGGCACACACGTACCCTCACACTGACCCTGCGACCGCGGTTATTTTCACCGCGGTGAATCTGGTTTCCTCCCACATCCCATGGAGGCGGGGGTCGGAATGTTCACTGGCTCCGTAAACTGCCTCAGGTGCCTGCGAGGATAACTTTAGGTAGGGTGTTGCTCATGTGGTGTGTGTTTGTATGGGTGTGTGCATGTGTGTGATTATGTGAGTGAGTGAGTGAGTGTGTATGCATGTGGGTGTGCATAGGTGTGAGTGCACGTGTGAGTTTTTGTGTGTGATAGTGCGTGTGTATGAGTATAAGTGTGCGTGGGTGTGATAGTGTGTATGCGTGTGTGTGAGTATAAGTGTGTGTGTTTGTGAGAGTGTGAGTATAAGTGTGTTTGAGAGTGTTAGTGTATGTGTGAGTGTGTGTGTGTGTGAGTAAGTGTGTGTGATAGTGTGTGTGAGTATAAGTGTGAGTGTGTGTGATAGTGTGTGTGTGAGTATAAGTGTGAGTGTGTGTGTGAGTGTGTGAGTATGTGTTATAGTGTGTGAGTATGTGTGTGAGTGTGTGTGTGTGAGAGTGAGTGTGAGTATGTGTGTGAGTGTGTGTGTGAGAGTGTGTATGTGAGCGGGTGTGAGTGAGTGTGTGTGTGAGTGTGTAAGTGTGATGGCGTGTGTGAGTGCGTGAGTGTGTGTGTGTGAATGTGTGAGTGCGTGAGTATGTGTTATAGTGTGTGAGTGTGTGATAGTGTGAGTGAGTGTGTGTGTGTGTGTGAGAGTGTGAGTATGTGTGATAGTGTGTGTATGAGTGTGTGTGTGTGAGTCTGTATGTGAGTGTGTGTGTGGGAGTGTGCGTGTGTGAGTATGTGTGATAGTGTGTGTGTGAGTTTGTGTGTGTGTGAGTGTGCGTGAGTGTGTGCACGGGGGGAGCGGGGGAGTCGGGTCAGTGGGTCGGGGCACTGGGCGTGCGGGGTATTGCTGCATGCGGTGCCCAGTTTGGGAGGCAGCCCGTCAGGCACCAACGCAGGGACCCCCTGGCAGTGAAACACCGTCAGTGTGTGAGGCCGACATGCCCGCCGCACTGAGTGGCAAACAGCACGGGGCCGAGGATGGAGCGGCTTGATGGGATTATAAAGGTAAGAGGTACAAATTAGCCAAATGCTGAAGAGCTTCCGTTTCCGCTGTGCCAGTCGCCCAGGGGCACAAGAATGTGCGGCGCTCCATGTGTCCCTGCGTCCCATCTGCTCGCTGCCTCCTCTCAGGCTGTTCGTTCTCCCCGACAGTTCCTCCAGAGATGCCGACCATCGACGCCAACAAGGATGTGGTGAAAGAAGGCGAGGAGGTGGAGTTCACCTGCACCACCTCCGGGAGCAAGCCTGCCGCTGCCATCAAGTGGCTGAAGGGCGATGAGGAGATGGAAGGTACGGACACCCCCTCCCCTCTGTTCACCTCCAACTGGATAGAGTGGATGTGGAGAGGACCTTTCCACCAGTGTGAGAGACAGGGGTCGAGACCCTTCTTCAGACTGAAAGTAGAGGTGGGAGGGGGGGGAGGGGGGGGGGGGGATAAACTGGAGGCAAGGAAAGGCCGGAACAAATCAAGGCCGGCAAAAGATGAGCTCAGGAAGGATGGAGCCCATAATGGCCCAGTATACTCTTGAGTTTGGGACCCTTCTTCTTAGCCTCAGAATTAAAGCCTCATAGCCTCTTGCTATCCACTTTGCTGCTGGAACGCTGTAAATTTCCCTGGCGTGGGACAAATAAAGGAATATATATATATACATATATATAGAAAGGACGTTCTGTTCGGAAGAAGGAATTTCTTTGGTCAGAGGGTGGTGAATCTCTGGCATTCTTTGCCACAGAGGGCTGTGGAGGCCAAGCCAATGGAAAATTTTAAGGCAGAGATAGACAGATTCTTGATTAGTATGGGTGTCAGGGGTTATGGGGAGAAGGCAGGAGAATGGGGTTAGGAGGGAGAGATAGATCAGCCTTGGTTGAATGGCGTAGTGGGCTTGATGGGCCGAATGGCCGAACTCTGCTACTATCACTTATGAACGTATGAACTCGCCTCTACCACACACGGCCCCATCTTTGGTGCAGCACGCAGACCAAACCCGCACCAGCCTCTCACACCGTTCACACCTGCCAACAACCTTCTACCAACCGTCTCCCCCGACCTCTGGTGCGACCCCCACTGGCCGACGGGAGGCGGGACAACTTCCACATTCGGGAAAAAGGAATCAGAAAGGTTGTGCATTTCTATAGCACCTTTTCACAGCTCCCTCAGTGGAGGAGTGAGCTCGGGTTCTCCGGACTCCCTCAGTGGCAGGTACAGATGTGCAGGGCTGCAGGAGGTCACAGAGATGGGTTGGGCAAGACCTGAGAAGGATGTGGAGCCTCCGATGGAACAACTTAATTGTGGGACCATGAGAGCGGAGCTTGACGGTAAGAGGGCCAAAGTATGAAGGGGAAGAAACTGCAGGTGCTGGTTAAAATCGAAGGTAGACACAAAATGCTGGAGTAACTCAGCGGGCCAGGCAGCATCTCTGGAGAGAAGGAATGGGTGACGTTTCGGGTCGAGACCCTTAACGTCACCCTTAACGTCATCATAGTCGAGTACTTAGTTCAAGAATGAAACCCATATCCATCATAACCGGAGGCACCATCCTGGCTCATAGTCTACGCACCAGAGAACTCACGATGATAGCCCATGTTCTGTACCATTCACCCATCACCAATGACTAATCCCCCATTAAAAAACACCTCACAGAACAGCACGGCACAGTACAATTGGAGGAACAGCATCTCATATTTCGCTTGGGCAGCTTACAGCCCAGTGGTATGAATCTTTGATCTCTCTAAATTCAGGTAGCTCCAGCATTCCCTCTCTCTCTATCCCTCCCACACCCAAGTCGCACTAGCTCGACCCGAAACATCACCCATTCCTTCTCTCCAGAGATGCTGCCTGACCCGCTGAGTTACTCCAGCATGTTGTATCTACCAAAGTATGAAGCAGATGTTGCGCGGCAAGATTTTAATGCAGAGAGTGGCGGGGGTCAGGAGCACACTGCCAGGGATGGTGTGGAGGCAGATTCGATAGTGGTGCTTAAGAGACATTTAGATAGGTACGTGGATATCCAGGGAATGGAGGGGCATGAATCATGCACAGGTAGATGAGATTACTTTTACTTGGCATCATGTCCGGCACAGACATTGTGGGCTGAAGGGCCACCTTCTGTGCTGTACCGTGCACGAAGGAACTGCAGACGCTGGTTTAAACCGAAGACAGACACAAAAAGCTGGAGTAACTCAGCGGGTCAGGCAGCATCTCTGGAGGGAAAGAATGGGTGACGTTTCGGGTCGAGACCCTTCCTCAGACTGGTTAGGGATAAGGGAAACGAGAGACACGGGCGATAATGTAGAGAGTTAAAGAACAGTGAATGAAAACTACGCACAAAAGTAACGTTGATAGAGGAAACAGGCCTTTGCTAGCTGTTTGTAAGGAAAATGAGAAGCTATTGTGACTTGGGTGGTGGAGGGATAGAGAGAGAGGGAATACTGGAGCTACCTGAAGTTAGAGAGATCAATAGTCATACCACTGGGCTGTAAGGTGCCCAAGCAAAATATGAGATGCTGTTCCTCCAATTGTACTGTGTTGTGCTGTTCTGTGAGGTGTTTTTTAATGGGGAATTAGTCATCGGTGATGGGTGAATGGGTCAGAACATGGGCTGTCATCGTGAGTTCTCTGGTGCGTAGACTATGAGCCAGGATGGTGCCTCCGGTTATGATGGATATGGGTTTCGTTCTTGAACTAAGAACTCGGCTATGATGAAAGGGCGCAGGGAAGATTTACGAGGGTGTTGCCAGGACTAAAGGGCCCGGGCGTTCGGGAGAGGTTGAGCAGGCTAGGATTCTACTCCTTGGAGCGCAGGAGCATGAGGGGAGATCTCATGTACAAAATCATCGGAGGATTAGATCGGGTAGACACACAGAACCTCTTGCCCAGAGTAGGGGAATCGAGAAGGGGAGGGCTTAGGTTTAAGGTGAGGGGGGGTGGAAAGATTTAAAAGGAACCTGATGGGTAACTTTATTTACACAAAGGGTGGTGGGTGTATGGAACGAGCTGCCGGAGGAGGGAGATGAGGCAGGTGCTATCAGAATGTTTAAAAGATTTTTAGACAGTTACATGGACAGAATAGGGTTGGAAACATAAAAAATAGGTGCAGGAGGAGGCCATTTAGCCAGCACCGCCATTCATTGTGATCATGGCTGATCATCCACAATCAGTAACCTGTGCCTGCCTTCTCCCCATATCCCTTGATTCCACTTGCCCCGAGAGCTCTATCTAACAGGATAATGGGCCAAATGCAGGCAGGTGGGACTAGTATTGATGGGGCATGTTGGTCGGTGTGGAAAAGCTGGGCTGCTGGGCCTGTCTCCATGCTCTATGACTATGACAGTCCACCTTTGAGCTTTCCACTCTGAACAATGTGCAGGAAGGAACTGCAGATGCTGGTTTAAACCGAAGACAGACACAAAAAGCTGGAGTAACTCAGTGGGACAGGCAGCATCTCTGGAGGGAAAGAATGGGTGACGTTTCGGATGAATGGAGTGCCAGCTCACCAGGAGCTCACCCATGCCAACCACGATGCCCCCTGCCCGCGTTTGGCCCATATACCTCTAAACCCTTCCCATCCATGTACCTGTCCAGGCGGCATCTCGGGAGAAACGGAATAGGTGATGTTTTGGGTCGGAACCCTTCCTCCGAAACCATCTGAACCGTCTCCACCTCTCCTTGATCATCGTTACTTTTTGCACATCTCTCATTCCCTTTCTTCTATATCTTTCTATATCATCATCTATACCTCTCAGTTCCCTTTTCCCCGACTCTCACTCTGAAGAAAGGTCTCGGCCTGAAACGTCACCTATTCCCTTTCTCCTGAGGTGCTGCCCGACCCGCTGAGACACCCCAGCAGTTTGCGTCTACCTTCGGTATAAACCAGCATCGGCAGTTCCTTCCTACGCGTCCAGCCGCGCAAACGTCTTTTAAATGCTGTTATCGTGCCTGTTTCAACTGTTGTTTGCATTTGAGGGGATGTTTTTTTTAATGTAGCAGTGGCGCAGTTGCAGTATTTTGATGAATAATGTTTATAAATTTCCCCCTGTTCTGAAGAAAGTACAAGTAACTTTGAAGAGGACCCGAAGGAGGAGAAGCTGTTCAATGTCACGAGTACGCTGGTGCTGAGGGTGAGCAGGCTGGATGATGGATTACCAGTTACCTGCCAGGTGCACCATCCTGCCGTGCGGGACCTGCAAGCCATAAAAGACTTGCAAACTCAGCGATACCTGGATGTGCAATGTGAGTACAAAGTACAAGTGCATCCAGCATTACCAGCAGAATCTCGTCCAGCGCAATAATGCTTTCAGGTGAATTGCTTTTGTTTATCTTTAGTCAAGAGTTTAGTTTAGTTTAGAGATACAGAGCGGAAACACTGAGCCCACACCGACCAGCCATTCCCTGCACACTAACACAATCCTACACACGTTGGGGACAATTTACAATTTTACAAAAGCCAATTAACCTGCAAACCTGGACGTCTTTGGAGTGTGGGAGGAAACCGGAGCACCCGGAGAAAGCCCACGCGCTCTGCCTCACGTCTGCTTCGATCCTGCAATCAGTGGTTGGGGCAGCATGGTAGAGTTGCTGAATTACAGCACTTGCAGTGCCAGAATCCCAGGTTCTAACCTGACTGCAGGTGCTGTCTGCACGGAGTTTGTACGTTCTCCCCGTGACCGCGTGGGTTTTCTCCGGGATCTTCGGTTCCCCCCCTCACACTCCAAAGACGTAGGCTAATTGGCTTAGTATAAGTGTAAGTTGTCCCCGGTGTGTGTCGGATAGCGTTAGTGTGCGGGGATCGCTGGTCGGCGCGGACTCGGTTGGCCTGTTTCTGCGCTGTATCTCCAAAACTAAACAAAGCTAATCCCACCATCGCCGCGGTGCCCTGCCACCTACAGGTGGTGCCGGGGCTAGGAGTCGTGCCGGAGGTGTTACTGTCTTGGTGGTACCACCACCCCAGTGGCCAGGAGCTTGGGTTATCGTCACCACCACTCTGGAGCCCCACACAGGATTGGTCCACGTCAGTCAACGCCAGAATGGTTTTAAAAACAATCGCCGTATAATGAAAGTGTGGGGATTAATTCTTTGGATCACAGCCTGTGGCTAACAGCACCCTTGGCAGCCCTGTGCCTTCAGTTGATTTTCTGGTGCATTAGCTGTTTCTAGTTGTCCTATTTCCCAGTTGGCCGCTCATTTGCAAACTCATTAACAAAGCTTTGTGTAAGCAGTTCCGCTGAGAGTGAAAGGCACAGACTTAACCGTTGTTCTCTGATCTCATTAAGTAACTCGAGCACCACACCAGGCTTGTGCTAATGGCATTCTCAGCACTGTGAGCATTGTTCCATAAACCTATTGACCATACAATACTTCCTCCAGAAAAAAATTCTAATTCTTTTTCAGTTTCTCTTCATCAATTTCAAATATCTTGCAGAAATTGTCATGTTTTAATGTGTCTTTATTGCAAAAATCTAAAACTTATCCGCTGAGACATCTTGTGCTAGTTTGAAGAGATGTTGTTGAGGCTGGGGCAAGTTTTGTGCTCTGGGTTAAACCAGCATCTGCAGTTCCTTCCTACACATTTTGTCTGCTCCACTGCGAATTCTCCTCAAGGTAAGCCTACTTTGAAGAAGTTCTCCTCCTCTCTCCGACGTGAGTTCTGCTCCCCTGACTCTCTGTTTACCCGAAGCGTCACCTATTCCTTTTCTCCAGAGGTGGTGCCTGACTCACTGAGTTACTCCAGCGTCTTGTGTCTGTCTTCTGATCCATGTACACAAGTGTGGAGGTCAAGAGTGTTTCATTGTCATTGCAACAATGAAATTCTTACTTTCTACAGAATAACAAGTTTATAAACTCAATAACACACAGATAAATATATAATAGTCAACTAAGAGGGGTCTCGACCCGAAACGTCACCCATTCCTTCTCTCCTGAGATGCTGCCTGACCTGCTAACTTACTCCAGCATTTTGTGAATAAATACCTTCGATTTGTACCAGCATCTGCAGTTAGTTTATAGACAATAGACAATAGACAATAGACAATAGGTGCAGGAGTAGGCCATTCGGCTCTTCGAGCCAGCACCGCCATTCAATGTGATCATGGCTGATCATTCTCAATCAGTACCCCGTTCCTGCTTTCTCCCCATACCCCCTGACTCCGCTATCCTTAAGAGCTTGTAGTATCTAGCTCTAATAGTCAAGAATACTACAAATCAATGACTAACCATAATAGTGCAAATCCAAAGTTTGTGGGGCAACCCAAGTCACAGTCCGTAGAAGATCACGGTTGCTGAGGTTAGTGTTGTGTTCAAAGGCCTTGCTGGCAAGAAGCTGTTCTTGAACCTGGAGGTCACGCTTTTCAAGCTCCCGTACCTTCTTCCCGTTGGTAGCAGCGAGATGAGAGCGTGGCCAGGATGGCGTTGGTCTCTGATGATATTAGCTGACTCTTTGAGGCAGTGCCTCCTGTGGATCCCTACAATGGTGGGGAGGTCACTACCTGTGATGCACCGGGCAGTGTTCACCACTCTCTGTAGTCTCCTGCATTCCTGGGCATTGCAGTTACCGAACCAGATGGTGTACAACCAGCCAGTCTGGTTGACACCTGTAGAAATTACAGTAGATAGAGTTATTCATCGACATACCGAATCTCCTCAAACCTCTGAGTAGAGGCGTCCAAATTTAGGGACAGTTTCTTCCCAGCTGTTATCAGGCAACTGAACCATCTACTACTACCTACTTCATTGAAGATCCTTGGACTAATCAATACGATACAATACATCTTTATTGTCATTGTACAGGGGTACAACGAGATTGGGAATGCGCCTCCCATACGGTGCAATAAATGAATTAGCTATTCAGTATTAATTTAAACAACCCAATGAAACAAATTGGAACAGTTTTAAAACAGAATAAAGTGCAAGTAGATCTGTGCCGGTTCACAGTGCGATGTGACCATCCGGCTCAGCAGGACCGGTTCATAGCAGCTATGGCCCTGGGGATGAAGCTGTTCCTGAGTCTGGAGGTGCGGGCGTAGAAGGCCTTGTATCGTCTGCCCGATGGTAGAAGTTCGAACAGACTGTTGCAGGGGTGTGAAGAGTCTTTGTGGATGCTGGTGGCTTTTCTGAGGCATCGTGTGTTGTAGATGCCCTCCAAGGCTATCTTTGATCGGACTTTACTGGCTTTATCCCCGCACATTAAAAATATCTGCACACACTGGGGACAATTTGCAATTATACCAAGCCAATTAACCTACAAACCAGTGCGTCTTTGGAATGTGGGAGGAAACCGGAGAAAACCCACGCATGTCGCGGGGAGAACATACAAACTCCATACAGATAGCACCCGTATATGGGATCTGACCCCGGACTCTGGCGCTGTAAGGCAGCAACTCTACCACTGCACCACCATGCACCTTGTTGTCCTTGAAGGCATCAACGATACTTATCATATCATATCATATCATATATATACAGCCGGAAACAGGCCTTTTCGGCCCTCCAAGTCCGTGCCGCCCAGCGATCCCCGTACATTAACACTATCCCTCACCCACTAGGGACAATTTTTACATTTACCCAGCCAATTAACCTACATACCTGTACGTCTTTGGAGTGTGGGAGGAAACCGAAGATCTCGGAGAAAACCCACGCATGTCACGGGGAGAACGTACAAACTCCTTACAGTGCAGCACCCGTAGTCAGGATCGAACCTGAGTCTCCAGCGCTGCATTCGCTGTAAAGCAGC
Organism: Rhinoraja longicauda; assembly: GCF_053455715.1. Taxonomy (NCBI): domain Eukaryota; kingdom Metazoa; phylum Chordata; class Chondrichthyes; order Rajiformes; family Arhynchobatidae; genus Rhinoraja; species Rhinoraja longicauda. The sequence continues at coordinate 10,638,635 of NC_135984.1, forward strand.
AACTCTACCGCTGCGCTACCGTGCCGCCCATTTGCTCCAAGCTCTGGGTGGATTAGTGCACTCCCAGAGAGAGGGCCCAGTCTGCATGAGGGCACCCTTTAGTCAGCGGGTGGTGAATCTGTGGAATTCATTGCCGCAGAAGGCTGTGGAGGCCAAGTCAATGGATAATTTTAACGCAGAGGTAGTTAGATTCTTGATTAGTACGGGTGTCAGAGGTTATGGGGAGAAGGCTGGAGAATGTAGTACAGATCAGCCATGATTGAATGGCGGTGTAGACTTGATGGGCCGAATGGCTTCATTCTGCTCCTATCACTAACGAACCCTGAGAGTGAGGGTCTATCCAGCGATTACCCATCCATCTCATCACCTCTTCTACAGCCGAGCGATGGTGGAGGGGTGGTGGGCGGTTCTCCGTTGGAAGATGGAAGATACAACACCTTTGGCCGCTGTCTAATGCTGGGGGGACATGGTGGTCCAGTTTGGTCTCAGCCTGAAAGCACAGCAAACTGGCTGCCAACGGCCACAGATGCTGCAGCAACGTTTCCATTCATCACACCTCTTACTGGCTTGGTAATACCATGCTGCGTGAGCTGTCGCCCAGGCAGGACGCATGCTGGGGAACAGATTGAAATTATGTCTGCTTTGCAGCACGTTAAGCACTTGTTTGAGATTTCAGGAGCTGCAGATGGTTCCTGAGACCGGGCTTGGCCGCCCCGTTCTCTCTGCTCCAGTTTCTCCCAGTTGCTGCTTGGCTATTTTTACAATCTCAGCCGTTTCCATCGGCAGCGCCCGGGCCTCAGACAACTGTCCCGAAACAAAAGCCCAAACACCTTTTGGAAGAAAAATACACAACTGGCTACACAAATGATTCTTATTGCCCGGGATTGGGGTGTATTTTGTGTGCGAACTGCGTTTCGTTTGGACCTGACGGTTTGCAGAGTGTCTCCCAGCATTGCTGCAGGGATGTTTTCCAACATGCTACAGAGAGGAAAGTGCAGTGGGCCCATGCATCTCACTGCGCCCGCAATGCAAACATGCATGTACTCCATGCAATACAGCGCATGCAATCAGTTTCAAGGCTCAGATTGTTATAAACCACTTCATCTTTGAATATGGGTGTGACAACGGTCCCGACTCACAGGCCAAGCACCTTTTGGAAGAGAAAAGTGTACAACCAGCGACATAAATGGCTTTTATTAGCGATTGTGTTAAAGCATATCAAACGGCCGATTGGGTTTGGTAACCGGTGTGACACCGCCACGCGGACAGCTGACGGGTTCCCCAAGTGCCCATCGCAGGTTCTCCTTTGGGGTGAACCTGGTTCATCCTCAGCTGGCCTGTGGCCATTTCATTTCAGCTGGAGAGGGAGCGAGGGAGATGGATTGGACGAGGTGCCTAGCATCCCCTAGTCAGACGGAGTCAGGGAGCAGGTCACAGCCACTCCAACACAGAGCCAGGGCACATAGGGTTAAGGCGAGGGGGGAAAGACTTAATAGGAACCCGTAGGGTAACTTTTTCATGCAAAGGGTGGTGGGAGTATGGAACGAGCTGCCGGAAGAGGTAGTTGAGGCAGGTACTATCGCAATGTTTAACAAACATTTAGATAAGTACATGGATAGGACAGGCTTGAAGGCATAAGGGCCAAATCAAAGGAAGGTGGAACTAATGTAGATGGGACATGCTGGCCAGTGTGGGGAGGTTAGGCCGAAGAGTCTGTTTCCACACTGTAAGACTCTAGGACTCTATAACCATGCTGTGGACCACTGGATTCCATGTCAGGGGCAAGAGAGGCAGCAGGGGCAAATAATGCTTGTAATGCCTCTTGGGTTCCAGTTCACCGACCAAGATACCCCATCTAAACTAGTCCCATTTGCCCACGTTTGTCCCACATCCCTCCTATCCATGTACCTGTCCAAGTGTGTTCCAGATGTTGTTATTGCACCAGCCTCAAGTACTTTGACTCTGGCCATTGACTCTGGTGGAATAAATACAAGGGTAAGCCCGCGTGGCTGAAATGAGAGCAATTTGGCTCCATGCTCGGGCAAGCGTGAAGACGGTGTGCCTCGGGTCGAAACAATAAACTGTAAGGATAAGTCCCCACGCAGCCCAGAGGTGCAGGTTAACGTTCCGAGCCAACTCTATCTCCACGAGGTGAAAGGGGGGTGTTGCAACTGACTGGAGGTGGCAGGAAACCTGTGTCCAAGATGTCCATCGAAGTGGAGCAAAGGCGGCGAGAAACGAAGACACCACATCCCGCGATAAACATTGATGGGGAGTGACGCTGATGGAAGAAAGGGGAACAAGGAGAAAGAATGTTTATGGCTTCTGAGCAGAGCCATCTGTCAGTGGTGTTCGTCACTTCCCTGGAAGCCCTCCATGAATTGGATGTGTAGCGTCAGTGGTCTGCTGCAATGTGCCGATGCTGATTTACTGCAGAGCTTGACGGCTCCCCAGTGTGGAGCAGATTGCCCAGGCACATTGAAGGACACATTCCGTTGTCATTGGTGAAGGACTCCCAACAACTGCACCATGCAAGTTGCACCACCCAGAGCGCAGGCTTGGCGCCAACTTCCTGGCCAACGTGCCTCCTCCGTGAGCACCTCCTCAATCATTTCATCAGAACAGCTCCATCCAAGACCGCAAGTAATTGCAAAGAATTGTGGTTGCAGCCCAGACCATCGCACAAGCCAACCTCCCTTCCATTTACCTCACGCAGCCTCGGCAAGGCCACCAGCATAATCGAGGATGAGTTGCTGCCCGCCCACTCCCTCTTCTCCCCTCTCCCATCGGGTAAGAGGTATAGAAGTTTGAAAACGCACACCTCCAGATTCAGGTACAGTTTCTTCCCAGCTGTTATCAGGCACCTGAACCATCCGACCATCGACTAGAGAGCAGTGCTGAGCTACTATTTACCTCTTTGGAGAGCCTCGGACTATTTTTGATCGGAGTTTACTGGACTTTATCTTGCACTAAACCTTATTCCCTTTGTCATGTGCACTGTGAATGGCCTAATTGTAAGCATGTATTGTCTTTCCGCTGAGTGGATAGCGCACACCTAAAGCTTTTCACTGTAGCTCGGTGCACGTGACAATAAATTAAATTAAACTAAACTAAACTAAACAAGGAGCAGAAACCCATGAGTGGTCAGAGGATAGACAATAGACAATAGATAATAGGTGCAGGAGGAGGCCATTCGGCCCTTCGAGCCAGCAACGCCATTCAATGTGATCATGGCTGATCATTCTCAATCAGTACCCCGTTCCTGCCTTCTCCCCATACCCCCTGACTCCGCTATCCTTAAGAGCTCTATCTAGCTCTCTCTTGAATGCATTCAGAGAATTGGCCTACCCCTTATTCTTAAACTGTGGCCCCTTGTTCTGGACTCCCCCAACATTGGAAACATGTTTCCTGCCTCTAAAGTGTCCAACCCCTTAATAATCTTATACGTTTCGATAAGATCTCCTCTCATCCTTCTAAATTCCAGTGTATACAAACCTAGTCGCTCCAGTCTTTCAACATATGACAGTCCCGCCATTCCGGGAATTAACCTAGTAAACCTACGCTGCACGCCCTCAATAGCTATAGTAACAACACCGAATGCATTTTTTTGGAAGGTAACCAGGAAAATAAGATGAGGCATAGCAGCAGTCGAGGTACACATGGACTTTAGCACGGTTGGCTGGTCCAGAAGGTTAGAGGACATGGGATGCAAGCTGTGTGAGCTAACTGGAGCTAAAGTTAGCTTGGTGATAGGAGCAGAGGATAGTGGTAGATGTGATTTACTGATCAGATCAATGGGCGTGATGAGTGGGTGTGCCCATTCAGTGAACGTTCATTTCATCCATGCCCCACACCTCAATAAGGTCACCCTTCAGTCCCCAACGCTCCAAAGGAAAGAGACCAAGCCTGTCCAACCTCTCCCAAAAGCTCAAGCCCGCAAGGACAGGTAGCATCCTGGTGAATCTCTTCTGCACCCTCTCCAATTAATGATCCTCCCTATAGCTGGGTTACGGGGAGAGGGCAGGAACGGGGTACTGGTCGTGAATGATCGGCCATGATCACATTGAATGGCGGTGCTGGCTCGAAGGGCAGAATGGCCTACTCCTGCACCTATTGTCTATTGTCTATATTGTCTTATTGACTAGAACTGCCCATAGTGCTCCATCTATGGTGGTCACACAACCATATAACCATATAACCATATAACCATATAACAACTACAGCACGGAAACAGGCCCGTTCAGCCCTACCAGTCCACGCCGACCACTTTCCCTGACCTAGTCTCATCTACCTGCACTCAGACCATAACCCTCTAATCCCCTCTTATCCATATACCTATCCAATTTACTCTTAAATAATAAAATCGAGCCTGCCTCCACCACTTCCACCGGAAGCCCATTCCATACAGCCACCACCCTCTGAGTAAAGAAGTTACCTCTCATGTTACCCCTAAACTTTTGTCCCTCAATTCTGAAGCTATGTCCCCTTGTTGGAATCTTCCCCACTCTCAAAGGGAAAAGCCTACCCACGTCAACTCTGTCCGTCCCTCTCAAAAATTTTAAAACCTCTATCAAGTCCCCCCTCAACCTTCTACGCTCCAAAGAATAAAGACCCAACCTGTTCAACCTCTCTCTGTAGCTCAAGTGCTGAAACCCAGGCAACATTCTAGTAAATCTCCTCTGTACCCTCTCCATTGTGTCGACATCCTTCCTATAATTTGGCGACCAGAACTGCACACCATACTCCAGATTCGGCCTCACCAATGCCCTGTACAATTTTAACATTACATCCCAACTTCTATACTCGATGCTCTGATTTATAAAGGCAAGCATACCAAACGCCTTCTTCATATCATATCATATCATATATATACAGCCGGAAACAGGCCTTTTCGGCCCACCAAGTCCGTGCCGCCCAGCGATCCCCGTACATTAACACTATCCTACACCCACTAGGGACAATTTTTACATTTACCCAGCCAATTAACCTACATACCTGTACGTCTTTGGAGTGTGGGAGGAAACCGAAGATCTCGGAGAAAACCCACGCAGGTCACGGGGAGAACGTACAAACTCCTTACAGTGCAGCACCCGTAGTCAGGATCGAACCTGAGTCTCCGGCGCTGCATTCGCTGTAAAGCAGCAACTCTACCGCTGCGCTACCGTGCGGCCCTATCACCACCCTATCCACATGAGATTCCACCTTCAGGGAACAATGCACAGTTATTCCCAGAACCCTCTGTTCCACTGCATTCCTCAATTCCCTACCATTTACCCTGTATGTCCTATTTTGATTTGTCCTACCAAAATGCAGCACCTCACACTTATCAGCATTAAACTCCATCTGCCATCTTTCAGCCCACCCTTCCAAAAGGCCCAAGTCTCTCTGTAGACTTTGAAACTCTACTTCATTATTAACTACACCACCTATCTTAGTATCATCTGCATATTTACTAATCCAATTTGCCACACCATCATCCAGATCATTAATGTAAATGACAAACAACAGTGGACCCAACACAGATCCTTGGGGTACTCCACTAGACACTGGTCTCCAACCTGACATACAATTGTCAACCATTACCCTCTGGTATTTCCCATTCAGCCATTGTTGAATCCATCTTGCAACCTCACTATTAATACCCAACGATTTAACCTTCTTAATCAACCTTCCATGTGGAACCTTGTCAAATGCCTTACTGAAGTCCATATAGACAACATCCACAGCCTTGCCCTTATCAATTTCCCTGGTAACCTCTTCAAAAAATTCAAGAAGATTAGTCAAACATGACCTTCCAGGCACAAATCCATGTTGACTGTTTCTAATCAGGCCTTGTTTATCCAAATAATTATATATATTGTCCCTAAGTATCTTTTCCATTAATTTTCCCACCACAGACGTCAAACTAACAGGTCTATAATTGCTAGGTTTACTTTTAGAACCTTTTTTAAACAAAGGCACAACATGCGCAATGCGCCAATCTTCCGGCACCATCCCCGTTTCTAATGACGTTTGAAATATTTCCGTCATAGCCCCTGCTATTTCTGCACTAACTTCCCTCAATGTCCTAGGGAATATCCTATCAGGACCTGGAGACTTATCCACTTTTATATTTTTCAAAAGTGTCCGTACCTCCTCTTCTTTAATCCTCATAATTTCCATCACTACTCTACTTGTTTCGCTTACCTCACATAATTCAATATCCTTCTCCTCGGTGAATACCGAAGAAAAGAAATTGTTTAATATCTCCCCCATTTCTTCCGGCTCAGCACATAGCTGTCCACTCTGACTCTCTAATGGACCAATTTTATCCCTCGCTATCCTTTTGCTATTGACATATCTGTAGAACCCCTTGGGGTTTACTTTTACATTACTTGCCAAAGCAGCCTCATATCTTTTTTTCGCTTTTCTAATTTCCTTCTTAAGATTCCTTTTACATTCTTTATATTCCTCAAGAACCTCATTTACTCCCTGCCGCTTATATTTATTGTATATCTCCCTCTTTTTCCGAACCAAGTGTCCAATTTCCCTGGAAAACCACGGCTCTTTCAAATTATTATTCTTTCCTTTCCACCGAACAGGGACATAAAGACTCTACTCTCAAAATTTCACTTTTAAATATCCTCCATTTCTCTATTATATCCTTTTCATAAAACAAAAAGTTCCATTTCACTCCTTTTAAATCCTTTCTCATCTTCTCAAAATTAGCCTTTCTCCAATCCAAAATCTCAACCCTTGGTCCAGATTTGACCTTCTCCATAATTATATTGAAACTAATGGCATTGTGATCACTAGACCCAAAGTGCTCCTCAACACATACCTCCGTCACCTGACCCGTCTCATTTCCTAACAGGAGGTCCAACACTGCCCCTTCTCTGGTAGGTACCTCTACGTATTGCTGCAAAAAACGATCCTGCACACATTTTACAAACTCCAAACCATCCAGCCCTTTAACAGAATGTGATTCCCAGTCTATATACGGAAAATTGAAATCACCCACAATCACTACTCTGTGCTTACTACTAATATCTGCTATCTCCTTACATATTTGCTCTTCCAATTCTCGTTCCCTATTTGGCGGTCTGTAATACACCCCTATAAGTGTTGCTAAACCCTTCTCATTTCTGAGTTCCACCCAAACAGCCTCCCTAATCGAGCCTTCTAGTCTGTCCTGCCAAAGCACTGCTGTGACTTTGGTTGTTTAGACCTGCTGCTGTTCAGTGTAGGTACCAACTACAACTCAGGTCGGTGTCATCCCGAGTCTCGGCAGAAGGTTCCCTGCGGAGCAGAACTACCCATGCCCCAGCGGGTGGGCCGCCGGCAGCGAGGGGGGCCGCGAGAACATCGGGGGACCCGGCGAGAGGGGGCTATGGAGAATGAAGGGGGACCAGTGTGGGTGAGGGGGCTGCTGAGAATGAAGGGGCAACCAGCCACATACGGCGGCAGGCCTGGTCGTAGGAGAGTGTTCGATGAACTTTGTCAGCGCCAGAAAGATGGCGGCTCCTTGAGTCCTGCCAAGGTGAGGTGTGCTGTGTACAAAACAAAAGAATTTCACCATAGCCAGGTACGATGAAGTATCATTGAATCAGTGAATCATTGGCTGTGCACTGACCATGGGAGTTGTGGGGGGCCGTGCATTCGGAGAGTGTGCTGATGCTGCTTCTTGTTTCCCCAGATAAGCCCCAGGTACAGGTGACAGTGAGCTTCCCGCAAGGTCCGACAAGAGAAGGTGACACCTTGGAGCTGACCTGCACAGCCAATGGCAAGCCACAGTAAGTGTCCACTCCAGCCAGACATCGCTGCGCTGCGCACGGTTAATCCACTGACCTCTCGTTCGGCAGAGCTGCTGCCTCACGGCGCCAGAGACTCGGGTTCGATCCTGACGACGGGTGCTGTCTTTAGGGAGGGTGGTGGGGGCCTGGAACATGCTGTCAGGGGGGGTGGTGGAGAGATATTCGAAAGTGGCGTTAAAGAGGCTTTTCGATTAGGCACGTGGATATGCAGGGAAAGGAGGGAGATTGATCATGTGCAGTTTAACTTAGTGTCATGCTCAGCACGGCCATTGTGGGCCGAAGGGCCTGTTCCTGTGCCGTGCTGAACACCACCAGATTCAGGGACAGTTTTCTTCACAGCTGTTATCAGGCAACTGAACTATCCTACCACAACCAGAGAGCAGTCCTGAACTACTATCCACCTCAGTGGTGACCCTCAGACTATCTTTGATTGGACTTTACTGGCTTTACCTTGCACTAAACGTTGTTCCCCTTAATCCTGTATCTGTGCACTCCGGACGGCTCGATTGCAACCACGTGTTCTCTTTCCCCTGGCTGGTAGGCATGCGAAAAAAGCTTTTCACCGTATCTCGGCACACGTGACAATAAACTAAACCAAACTAGGATGTTCTTTGTTGACGACACTGGAGTGAGATGCAGGAGGACTCAGCCTAACACGTGTTGCTCCACAGACCCGCCCTCACATGGCAGCGGCTAGATGAGGAAATGCCCGAGCGAGCCATTATATCCGTCGAGAACTTAGTCCTCGAATCGCTAAACAAATCCGACAACGGAACGTATCGCTGCAGGGCGTTCAATGACATCGGAGAGTCGCACGATGATTACCTCCTCTACGTCTACGGTACGTAGCACTCCAATAACAACGATACTGCAACTTGTGTTTTCTATCCCGCTCTCAGCTGTTAGCCATTTGGCAAACCTCTCTCTCCCGGCAGTTCATTGCTACCGCCAGTTGCTTGCATGATTAAAATGTTTGGGGTTTTTTTTTGCCTTTTAAATGTAGAGTAAATGAGAAAAAGTGTCATGGAATGAGTGTAAATGATTGCAATTTAGCTTTGGAAATTGCTTGCAGATCCTTTACTTACAAATCATTAACTCAGCTGAACTGTTTGGTGTGTGTGATTTCAATGTGGATGCTAATGCTCTGTATACCACTGAACCTTGAACATCCAAGGCACAATGTGTGGGATGTTTAATATTTTTCAGGCTCCATATCCCGAGCTGCTTCTGGAAGTTTAATTACACCTTCAAACATTGCAGTTGTTGTCTTTGTACGGTAGCACAGCAGTAGAGTTGCTGCCTTCCAGCGCCAGGGACCCGATTTCGATCCTGAGTTCCTACGTTCTCCCTGTGACCACGTGGGTTTCCTCGGGCGCTCCGGTTTCCTCCCACGCCCCACAACGTACGGGTTTGTAGGTTGACTGGCCCTCTGTAAATTGCCCCTGGTGTGCGGGGACTGGATTCACAAGTGGGATAACATAGAACTAGTGTGATCGGTGGTCGGCACGGGCTCAGCGGGGCCTGTTTCCATGCTGTATATCTCAATCAATGAATTCAACTTGTGAAATCACTTTCACTCCTTTCCATGGAGTCTATTGGTGTGGAAACAGGCCCTTCGGCCCAACTTGCCCACGCCGACCAACATGCCCCATCTCCACTAGTCCCACCTGCCTGTGTTTGGCCCATATCCCTCTAAGTTTTTCCTATCCATGTACCTGTCCAAATGATTTTATAAATGTTGAGATTGTACCTCCATCATCTTACCTCCTCCGGCAGCTTGTTCCATATACCCAACACCATTTCTGTAAAAAAGGTTCCTACTAAATCTTTCCCCCCCGCACCTTAAACCTATATACTCTGGTTCTTCACTCCTCTACTCTGGGTAAATGTGCATTTACCCTATCTTATTCCCCCATCGCACCTGCTAAGTTTCTCTAGGTGCCGTGAAGATAGATTTTAAGTGTGAATTCCAATTAAGGACCCAAGCAGCAATACAGGCATTACTTGCCCCTGTTGCCTCTCTTGCCCCTGAGATGGAAACAGCGGACCTGCTCCCTGACCTCCCTCTGACGGGGGGAGGCTACGCACCCCATCCAATCCATCTCCCGCTCTCCCTCCCCGGTTGAAATGAAATGGTCACAGGCCAACCGATGATGGACCAGGTTCAGCCGAAGAAGAACCCGCGATGGGCACCCTGGAAAACACCCGTCAGCTGTGCGAGTGGTAGTCTCACACCTGATTAAACCATCAGGTTACCTAACCCAATCCGCCATTTAACACGATCACTAATAAAAGTCATTTATGTCGCTGGTTGTAAACTTTTCTCTTCCAAAAAGTGCTTGGCCTGTGAGTTAGGACCGTTGTCACACTCGTATTCAAAGATGAAGTGGTTTATAACAATCTGAGCCGATTGCATGCGTTGTATTGCATGGAGTACATGCATGTTTGCATTGCGGGCGCTGTGAGATGCATGGGCCCACTGCAGTTTCCTCACCGTAGCATGTTGCAAAACGACCCTGCAGCAATGCTGGGAGACTCACTGCAAACTGCCAGGTCCGAACCAAACGTAGCACGCACACAGAATACACCCCAATCCCGGGCAAGGCTCATGTTATAAGCCAGCGCAAAGAAGGATGAGTTCAATCTGCTAGATCGATGAAGGACGTTCTTTTAGGAAGGAGATGAGGAAAAATGTCTTCAGTCAGAGGGTGGCGAATCTGTGGAATTCTTTGCCACAGAAGGCAGTGGAGGCCAAGCCAGTGGATATTTTTACGGCAGAGATAGATAGATCCTTGATTAGTATAAGAAAATAACTGCAGATGCTGGTACAAATCGATTTATTCACAAAATGCTGGAGTAACTCAGCAGGTCAGGCAGCATCTCGGGAGAGAAGGAATGGGTGACGTTTCGGGTCGAGACCCTTCTTCAGACTTGATTAGTATGGGTGTCAGGTTACAGGGAGAAGGCAGGAGAATGGGGTTAGGAGGGAGAGATAGATCAGCCATGATTGAATGGCGGCGTAGACTTGATGGCCTGAATGGCCTAATTCTACTCCTTATGACCTTAAGAGATGCCTCCATGGGATTCATTTTTGGGAAAAATTGCTTTTTCAAAACGTTTCTCTTCATCGCTGGTCTGAGCGCCATCAGCGTTTCTCAGCAATCTCTCTGGTGGGTTCTCTGGGCTGGCGTCAGTCGCAGGGGGCCCTGGAGACGGTCTGCTCCATCAGCGTAGCATTCTTACACCACGGCCTAGCTCCTCCAGTGCTGCACGAAGAGGGTGGAGCTCACCGCGGCGTTACTTACATTTATATGGAGCCATTGTCGATGCAATCTTCCCCAAGGAGCTCCACAGAGGGGAGCTTCAGTCATACGTGGAGTGAGATTCCAAGGTGATCCTCAACCCTGTTCTGGTGAAGGGAATATTTCTGCATCGACCCATAGTCGCAGAGTCACACCGTGCAAAAACAGGCCCTTCGGCCCATCTGAATCTGAATCTGAATTACCTTTATTGTCATTCAAAATGAATTGAACGAAAATCATGTGTCACGCAGCCACAGCAATACAGAGTAAAAGACACAGGACATACTATTTTATCACAAACATCCATCACAGTGACTCCTCCAGACACCCCCTCACTGTGATGGAAGGCAAGAAAACGTCTTCTCTCTTCCCCCATGCTTCTCCCACAGACAGAGAGTTCGACTTCTGCCGAGGTGACCGACTCGCGCAGCCCCCGCAAGGAGATGGAAGGTCCCGCGGCCGAGCCGCGCCGGGCGATGATGTCCACTCGTCCATGATGACCCAGCTACGCCAGTCCCACCTGCCAGCGTTTGGCCCATATTCTTCTAAACCTTTCCTATCCAAATGCCTTGTAAATGCTGTGGTAGCACCTGCCTCAACTACCTCCTCCGGAAGCACGCTCCACATACCCACCACGCCCTGCGTGAAAAAGGTGCCCCTCAGGTTCCTTTCTACATCGATCCCCTCTCACCTTCACCCATGTCCTCTGGTGCTGGTTTCCTCTACCATGGGCAAAAGACTCTGTGTATTCACCCTGCCTATTCTCCTCATGATCTTGTACACCTCTATAAGATCACCCCTCAGCCTCCTGTGCTCCAAGGATTAAAGACGTAGCCTGCCCAATCTCTCCCGATAGTTTAGGCCCTGAAGTCCTGGCAACATCTTCGTAGACCTCTTCCGCTCTATCTCCAGCTTCATGGCATCCTTATTGGAGCGGGCATCAGGCAGTCGGTGAGTCCCGACATGTCCTGTCTGGGGTACTGGTTGCCCGGAGCGCCCGGAGAAAACCCACGCGGTCACGGGGAGAACGTACAAACTCCGTACAGACAGCACCCGTGGTCAGGATCGAACCCGGGTCTCTGGCGCTGAGTGGAAGATGACTCAGACTGTGCTGCTCAGTAACACCGATAGCGGGACAATACTGTGTCCCCTCTTGTACACAGAGCTGTCCCAGGCAGACTGGGCTGTGGCCTGTCAGTGAAAGGGAGACGGTCATTGGAAACCGTGTCCAGTCTCCCTCCGTCTGATTCGCAGTAAGGAAATCGGCCTGAAGTCATGCACTCTTCCCGTGACATCAGCCTCCAAAAGTCTGCTGCTGACAAAGGCAGCACTCAACATCTGAACGAGTATCTCAACCTGAAACGCCAACTATTCCTTTTCCCCGGGGATGCTGCCTGGCCCGCTGAGTTACCCCAGCTTTTTGTGCCTTGTCTTCGGTTTAAACCAGTTCCTCCCTACACATCTGAAAGATTTGTTAGTGGAATAAAACGGAAAATCCCTGCGTGAGGGAGCGCTCACCCTTAATTGCCTTCTCCGAACAATCGCTGCCAGTAATTGCCTGCACCCCAGTGGCATTTCTGACGTCGAGGATTCTGCATCTTAGCCTCGTGGCTTCTCGTGCCAGAACTTCAGATGAAGCCAATTACTGGAGCACTTTGTGCAAATGAAGTCCTCTGTGTTAAGTGGTTGGGCCCCGATATTGAACGGGTACCATCAGCCCACTCTGGAAAACGGCCATATCCAGCTCAAACTACCTCACTCTGCCTCACCAACAGCTGGCTGCTGTCAGACTGGTAATTGGCGACATCTGTCCTCCTCTGATCTCTGTAACAGGAAGGGGAAAGTCGTGCACATTACGGAGTGCGGCAATTCTGGCATTTTTCGCGCACTGCACTGGAAAAGATTTGATCGGAATCTGAGGGGTAACTTTTTCACACAGAGGGTGGCGGGTCTGTAGAACGAGCTGCCAGAGGAGATCATTGAGGCAGGGGCTATCCCAACGTTTAAGAAACAGATCGACAGGTACATGGATAGAACTGAGATGAGGAAAAACTTTTTCAGTCAGAGAGTTGTGAATCTGTGGAATTCTCTGCCTCAGAAGGCAGTGGAGGCCAATTCTCTGAATGCATTCAAGAGAGAGCTGGATAGAGCTCTTAAGGATAGCGGAGTCAGGGGGTACGGGGTGAAGGCAGGAACGGGGTACTGATTGAGAATGATCAGCCATGATCACATTGAATGGCGGTGCTGGCTCGAAGGGCCGAATGGCCTCCTCCTGCACCTATTGTGTATTGACTGGTTTGGCGGGATATGGGCCAAGTGCAGGCAGGTGGGACTAGTGTAGCGGGGACATGTTGGCTGGTGTGGGCAAGTTGGGCCGAAGGGCCTGTTCCCACGCTGTATGTCTACGCAATCCGGCAGTAGTATTGTGGCAACAGCTTCTCACATTTAACTTGCCAACCTAACTAACTACAAAGTGCGGCTGGCTTCAACCTGTCCTGCTTTTCATTTGAGTCTTCCTTCATTGACTGCAATGTACTGTCTAACACGCATTGTGAGTTCATTCGGTCTCTACAGAATCTATATTCCGACGGCATTTCTTTCCAATTAAAAAGTAATCTGCTCCTTCTGCTGGCTGAAGCAAGGTGAATAAAGGCTGTGGTTCTGATACTGTTGTAGATGTACTATCCCCCTGCCACAGGTTGTCGTCTCGCTCTGTAAGTGTGTTCAGTCACCGTGCGAGTGATGGTGTCTCTCTGAAATTGACCAGAGTTCTCCTGCTGCCAGTTTCAGCTGGAATGTCGAGCATAAATGAGGCTCCGTGCTGCTGTGCTGTGATCTCTTGTCATTCACAGCCGGCTGAGAGAGCACCGCCGAACCATTTCAAACCCACCTCTCCACTTGCCCAGTAAGACCAGCCTGCAAGCTGAGATTGCCACTTGCCGTCAGTCTCCCACTCGCTCCGAGGTTTATCCCAGGATCGGCGGGGGTTGGCGTTGAGCCTGTCGACAGCATTTTACATTTGAATGTCTGGTGTTTTCCCAGCCTCTCGGGATTGATTGGAAGCCTCCACTCTCCCCCAACGCACGCTGGTTGTCTCATGTGTGCAGGGCGTTGCAAGCGGACCCCAGCTCAGTCATCGTGGCTTTTAACAAAAGCAATCGACGCGATGAAAGAAGTGTTTGACAAAATCCAATCCCCTAAAACTATCGGCCTCTCTTAATGCCGCGGCACGGTGGCGCAGTTGGTCGAGCCGCTGCCCCACGTGAACCCTCAGTGAGCTGGGTTCAATCCCCACCTTGGGTGCTGACTGTGGAGTCTGCTCGTCACATGCGTTTCTCCTGGGTGCTCCCCATCGTTGTGATGGTCGGAGGGTTCATTGACTGCTGTAATTCTCCCCCAGGGGGTGGGTGAGGGGTGGAATCGGACGGGGAGCTGATGTGAACGTGGAGGAAAAAAATTGGCGGAATTAGTGTCCCGTCGGGTCGATGTAAACAGGTGGCTGATGGTCAGCAGGGACTCGATGGGCTGAAGGGCCCGTTTCCGTGCTGTATCTCTATTCCGGTCCATCTTGGACAATGAAAGGGCGTTAGAATCAATCCCCATTTCCCGAGGGCAGCCAGATTATCTATCGTCCATTGTTGCTGCCCCTGTGCTGGCATAATTGCTGTAGATGAATGGCAGTGACTGTGTGAGGATTACTGGCTTGAAAGGGTTGCCCTGGCAGGCGAGTGAGCAAGCTAAATTAGCATTGCCGGTGAGATGATCATTAGCCCAGCGGTGCTCCACGTTCAGCTATGCATGTTAATAGCAACTTCCCAACGCTGTCAGCTTACATCCACAGCCCGGACACCCCCTGTGCAATTAGTTTTTGCCATTTAAACAAACTGGGAAAAAAAAACATCGATAATGTAAATTATTCTTATTAACACGTTTGCCTTTTTTTTAAATGGGATGCAGAATAAAGTGTCAAAACCTAAAATTAATTGGATGTGTTTGAAAGACAGCTGATTAAATCCACTCTTTTTCTTTCAATTTGTATTAATCATTATATTCTATTGTCATTGCCTATGAGATAACTGGACGTTCAATTTAATGTTTTCAAAATACTCACAGGACTGCTGCGCTTGCAGAACGAGTTCACAGTGCAATGGCGATCATTCGAAAAGAAAACATTATTTCTTTACTAATTGACAGAGAAATATTGCAATCATAACTTATGATGAAAGTTACGTCTTAATTCTTTCCTGAGAACTGCTGAACGTTGTACGCTAACAGTTTACTCAAAGGTCTTATCAATTCACAGCAAGAAAATCAGCTAAGTATCCCGCAGAACATAGATTTTGTTGGAGAGATGTGTGCAGACATTTAACGTTCATTTAGCACGAGATTTTTTTTTTCACGTTGACTTCTGCAGCTGTGTACAGTTGCAGATCTATGTGTCATGAGTTTCCACTGTATTAATGGCTCACGCAGGGGTTTTAGTGTAACCCGGATAAAGCCATCGAAATATCATTGTCTGCTGGTTCCTGTGTTTATTTCCAAATGCATTTCTGTCCCGTGGAAGCAGCCTCCTTCTTGCCTGGATGTCCCACCCTCGTTAAACAGCCTCACGAACAAGTGAAATCACCCCGTAACAAGCTTCTCATTTAGCGCTCTCCATTGGTAAACGGTAATGCCAATGATTTAAAGTGGTGCTTATTTGTGAAGAGCGTCGATATCTCCCGGAGGACATGAGTGGGTGCAAGGGAGGTTAATGGCCTGAATAACTCGCTGGGATGAGAGCGTGGAAGCAGTGGGTATCCAGCGCTCTGGGAAATGTTACAACCTACGACACATCCAATGTCAATCTGCAGAGTGGGCAAAGATCATTTCATGAATGCCCATCTCCATTGCTCAAACTCGTGCTGCCTGACGATTTTCACTCTGGCTTTTTATATGAATAACTCGGCTGGATGTCATGGTTTTGTTTCCCCCCCTCCTCTTAAAAATCAACGACACCTCCTACCATTTTATGTTAGTATTTTTGTCTCAGTCGACTGGTGGCTTTCTCAACAGCAGCTCGGTTGTTGGCCTGTGAGCCAGCGACCTCAACCCTCCCACAAGGGGTGGCAGATACTTCGCCATTGCTATTACTGGGGAGGCAGACCCTCCCAGCCTCACCGAGACCGCCCACGCCACTGTGGGAACCTCAGTCTTTGCCACAAACCCCTAGAAACTTGGGGCAAGTTATTTTTTCATGAGGACGTTACTTAGAGTCACAAAGTCAATACAGTGAGGAAACAGGCCTTTCAGCCCAACTTACCCACACCGACCAACATGTCTCATCTACACCAGTCCCACCTGCCTGCGTTTGGCCCATATCCCTCTAAACCTGTCCTATCCATGTACCTGCCTAAAAGTTTCTTAAACGTTGCGATAGACCTACCTCAACTACTTCCTCCAACAGCTCGTTCCATACACCCACCACCCTTTGGATGTAAAATTTACCCCTCAGGTTCCTATTAAATCTTTCCCCGCTTACCTTCAACATGTCCTCTGGTTCTCGATTCTTCTCGACTCTGGGCAAGAGACTCCATATGTCTACCTGATCTATTCCTCTTATGATTTTGTACACCTCCATAAGATCACCCCTCATCCTCTTGCGCTCCAAGGAGTACAGTCCCAGCCTGCTCAACCTCTCCCTATAGCTCAGGCCCTCGAGTCCTGGCAACATCCTCGTAAATCTTCTCTGATCCCTTTCCAACTTGACAATATCTTTCCTGTGACGGTGCCCAAAACTGAACACACTACTCTAAATCCGTCCTCACTAACCTCTCATATAACTTGACCTCCCATCTTCTATACTCAGTACTCCAACTACTTTATACTCAACAATTCAAATATTTAACCATGCACTTAGTATCTGTTTGAGGAGTTAACAATATTTGCACACATGACCCAGAGTAAGAAAAGTGATATTTGATTGACCGAAAAATTAATGGACCTTCACTAATTACCTTCCACATACATTTGTCAGTCCTAATTTAAGGAGGAAGCATAATGCACTGTTGACGATACTCGATCTTATTGCCCAGTGCTGCGTTAGAATGCTTAATTATCTCATGCTGCCAAATGCTGCTTATGCTGTTGCTGCAAAAAGCACTTCCCAGTTAGGCCGAGCTCCCCATTAATCAGCATTGCCTGGCCACATCTCCTGGCCATCCATCACACCACTGCTGAACTGACAATCAACTTGTCATTGGGCCCTCAGAGTCTTTATCTCACACCTTCTGTCTTTCCAGCTCTGGCCTTTGTCCAACCGTCTGCCTATCAACCCCCACCCACCCTCGCCTGTATCCACCTATCACTCGCCAGGCTTTGTCATGCCCCCACCTCTATTCAAGCTTCCTGCCCTCCCAGTCCCATCACAATCAGTCTGAGTAAGAGTCCCGACCCACCACGTCACCCATCCTTGTTCTCCAGAGATGCTGCCTGACTCGCTGAATTACTCCAGCACTTTGTGTCTTTAAAAAAAAACTTGTTGTTGGGAATTGGCTTGATATTGAGAGACACATTAAGCAGTCGTATGAGTTTGGTTTGAGTGCCATGTTACAGAGGGGCTGAGAATAGGCTTGGCTTTAGGAAGCTTCCCTCAGCAAAGGCCTCAGTCAGGTCTGGAGTTGGTGTTGGAGGTTTGGCGGCAGCAGACCCGGGAATGGTGGGAGGGGTGAGGAGTGGAAATGCACACCCTGCTAATGGGCAATTACAGAGATTAGTTTAGTGGAAACAGGCCCTTCGGCCCTGCCGAGTCTGTGCCGACCAGCGATCCCCGCACACTAGCACTATCCTACACATTAGGAACAATTTACATTTTTTACCGAAGCCAATTAACCTACAAACCTGCAGGACTTTAGGGTGTGGTAGGAAAGCAGAGCACCCGGAGAAAACCCACACGGGTCTCGGGGAGAACGTCCAAACTCCGTACGGACAGCACCCTCAGTCAAGATGGAACCCGGGTCTCTGGCGCTGGGGAGTAAGGCAGCAACTCTACCGCTGCGCCACCGTGCCGCCCAGAGATTGAGCTGACGATCAGTTTCCAATGGAGGAGAGGCTGGAAAATGTAACTAGAAGGGAGAATGTCGCAGGGAAGTTATTGTCAAGATGGAAAGGGTGCAGAGAAGATTTACGAGGACTCAGTATGGGGGTGGGCGAAGGAGGTAGAGTTGGAGGCAAGATCCCTGGGGTGTGAATGGGGAGCGGGCGTTACAACACGCTGCGCAGACAGCCACGCCCAAACACCTCAATTCCAAATGGATTTTTCTTTTTGCTTTCTGGCAGCTTGTCCAATTAGAATATATATTGTGATGGAAATTGAACTTTTATTAAAGCTCAGAGTCCTACCAATGAATATACAATAGAGCAAAACCCTTGTGATGTATTTGAAGAATTATAGCCCCAATTTCTCTCAGAGGCAAATTTGTTAATGTGATCGTTCATCAATATTCCTCAGCTTAGTTTCCACGAATAGTTTGCAAACGAATAGTCTCCTGGCGCTGCGGACTTCTGCCACCTTGCATCACGCACTGTGCCGGCTTTATGATGTCAAGCCGATATATTTGCCAGCGCACAACCTCAGTGCAAATCTGTTCCGACCAACAGATTTGTTCAAATTACTTTTTATAAATCTGCAAAGCGTGTAGACACAGGTTGTAAAGACAGCTTGGGATCTATTTTAAATTTAGACTTTATTAGACTTTACCGGTGCGGGACAAATAAAGGAATATATTATTAATATTAATACTTTAGACTTTAGAGATACAGCGCGGAAACAGGCCCTTCGGCCCACTGACCAGCGATCTCCCCGTTTACTAGCGCTATCCTACACACTAGGGGGCAATTTACGATTTTACGGGAGCCAATTAACCTAACAAACCTGCACATCGTTGGATGTGAGGGAGGAAAACCGGAGCACCCGGAGAAAACCCGCGCTGTCACGGGGAGAAGGTACAAACTCCATGCAGACAGCACCCATCGTCAGGGCGGAACCCGGGTCTCTGGCGCTGTGAGGTAGCAACTCTACCGCTGCGCCACCGCACCACCCACACAAATTCATCGCCCAGGAAGTAGGTTCCCCATCAAGGTCAATTATTGTTCCAAAAGCAGCATGCAGCGCACGCTGGAAACCTGAGATAAAGACAGAGAACGGTGGAAATATTCAGCAGGTCAGGCAGCACCCAGAGAGAGAAACAGAGTTTAACCTTATTCCTCGTCCACAAATTGCCCTCAGCTGACTCTTGCTGGGCAAAAGACACCTGGCACATCTAAGATGCACGACTTTGTAGACTCTTTGGATTGGTAAAATTCTAATATTGTCCCTAGCGTGTTGGATAGTGTTAGTGTGTGGGGATCGCTGGTCGGTGCGGACTCAGTGGGCCGAAGGGCCTGTTTACGTGTTGAATCTCCAAACTCTAAATTTCTAAAGGTCCTTCGATGGCCAGAACACTTTGACACCAACCTCACACCAACTATTTACTGACAGTTTCTTGCCTTGGAATGTTTGGCCAGTTCTGGGCAGTTGAGGCCTGGTGACTCGGGAGAAGAGGACAACTCTGTTGAGAAAGCCATCAGACGAACCCCCAAATTAAAAAAATAGTACTTTTCATCTGTAAATTTTGTTTTTTAGTTTTTTGTGATTTCATGTGAGAAATGTTGTGTATATCATGTGTGTTTTTATTTATTTTTTTCCTTTTTACCATCTAGATGTACCCACCACCCCACTTCCCACAACAACCACCATCACCTCCACAAACATGCCAACCATCTCTGAAGGTACAGTACCCACAGCCATTTTGCTTTTATCCTCAATGCTGCTCTTGACTTTCTTTGAACTCTTTCTGTGCAATGAAAGCTCAACAGTTTGTACGAGTCTAAAGTGAGCCCTAAAATGGAGACACAAGGAACTGCAGATGCTGGAATCTTGAGGAAAAAAATACACAGTGCTGGAGGAACTCCAGGAAGGAGGAACTCAGCGGGTCAGGCAGCATCCATGGAGGGAACGGACAGATGGCCAATAGTCAATAGTCAATAGTCAATAGTTCCTTCTTCAGAATGATGAAGTTAAGGGGAGTCCCTTCCAGCTTCTCCCCACTACTCTTACCAGTCTGAAGAAGGGTCCAGACCCGAAACATTGTCAGCCCACTCCCTCCTCAGATGCTGACTAACACGCCGAGTTCCTCCAGCGCTTTGTGTTTTACGCTAAGTGGAGAGCTGGCTGACAGAGCTTCAGGATTGCAAAATCGAATGTCAGGAATTAATCTCCTTCCTTTCCTGCAAGGGAGATGTGCAACCATCTGAAAAATAGAGCATCAGCACTTCTTTAAAAAAACAATAAGCTCGAGTTCAAAGGCCACGTTTGGAGTATTGGTGCAGTTCTGGTTGTCTTGCCATGGGAAGGACGTCATTAAGCTGCAGAAAAGATTCACCAGGGTATTACCAGGAATCGAGGGCTTAAGATGTAAGGAGACGTTGTACAGGCTGGGATGTTTTTCCATGGAGCTGAGAGGTTATCCTAAGAGGAGGAATTTCTTTAGTCAGAGGGTGAATATGTGGATTCTTTAGCCAGAGGGTGGTGAATATGTGGAATTTGTTGCCACTGAAGGCTGTGGAGGCCCGGACAATGGATATTTGTACGGTGGAGATTGATAGATTATTGATTAGTGAGGGTGTCAGGGGTTATGGGGAGAAGGCAAGAGAATGGGATTGAGAAGGAAGGATAGACCAGCCATGATTGAATGGCGGAGTGGACTTGATGGGCCAAAAGGTCTAATTCTGCACTGATAAGTTATGAACATGATCTTATTGAGATGTACAAGATCATGAGAGGCATTGTATAAGGTGAATGGTCACAGTCTTTTGTCGGAGGGTAGAGGAGTTCAGAACCAGAGGGCATGGCTTTAAGCTAAGAGGGGGAAGGTTAAAAAAGACCAGAGGGACAATTTCTTTGCACAGAGATGGGTACATGGAACAAGCTGCCAGAGCAAACTTGTTGGGCTGGGTACAATGGTGACATTTAAAAGACATTTGGAGCCCCTTGATAGGAAGGGTTTCGAGTGATATGGGCCAAACACAGGCAGATGTGACTCTCCCTGCTATAAATCTGGTCACCATGGACATATTGGCCCAAAGAGTCTGTTCCTGTGCTGTGTGATTCTCTCATCAAAGTTTGCAACACAGAGGCCATTTGCTCCACCATATCCATCCCAGCAGAAATGGAGCTTTTCAAACTAATGAAAATCAACCACAAATGCTAGAAATCTAAAATAAAAATGGGAAACACTCAGCAAGTGGGTCTGCAGCTGTGAGCGAGAAGCAGAGTCACTGTGTCGCTTGGAGACCATTCTTCAGAGAGACACGATGTCTGCTCTGAAATGCTTCCAGATCCGTTTACTTACTCACCCTAGCCTTTAGTTACTGACCCTTGCCTCTAGTTATTGATCCTTTAGTTACTGAACTTTGCCTTTAGTTATTGACCCTTTTAGTTACTCACCCTGGCCTTTAGTTATTCACCCTTGCCCTTAATTACTGACCCTTGCCTTTAGTTACTCACCCTGGCTTTTAGTTACTCACCCTTGCCCTTAGTTTCTGACACTTCCCTTTAGTTACTCACCCTGGCTTTTAGTTACTCACCCTTGCCCTTAATTACTGACCCTTCCCTTTAGTTACTCACCCTGGCCTTTAGTTACTCACCCTGGCCTTTAGTTACTCACCCTGGCCTTTAGTTACTCACCCAGGCCTTTAGTTACTCACCCTGGCCTTTAGTTACTCACCCTTGCCTTTAGTTACTCACCCTGGCCTTTAGTTACTCACCCTTGCCCTTAATCACTGACCCGTGCCTTTAGTTACTCACCCTTCCCTTTAGTTACTCACCCTTGCCATTAATTACTGACCCTTCCCTTTAGTTACTCACCCTTGCTTTTCATTACTGACGTTGCTTTTGTGAAAGGGGTCCTCCCTCCCCCTTCACCACTGCGACAAGAGTTAGAAACATAGAAACATAGAAAATAGGTGCAGGAGGAGGCCATTCGGCCCTTCGAGCCAGCACCACCATTCAATATGATCATGGCTGATCATCCACAATCGGTACCCTGTTCCTGCTTTCGGCCCATATCCCTTGATGCCGTTAGCCCGAAGAGCTAAATCTAACTCTCTCTTGAAAACATCCAGTGAATTGGCCTCCACTGCCCTCTGTGGCAGAGAATTCCACAGATTCACAACTCTCTGGGTGAAGTTGTTTTTCCTTATCTCAGTCTTAAATGGCCTACCCCTTATTCTTAAACTGTGTGACCCCTGGTTCTGGACTCCCCCAACATCGGGAATATTTTTCCTGCATCTAGCCTGTCCAATCCTTTAAGAATTGTACATGTTTCTATAAGATCCCCTCTCATCCTTCTAAATTCCAGTGAATACAAGCCCAGTCGACCCTTTCTTTCATCATATGTCAGTCCCGCCATCCCGGGAATACAGAGCATGACTGGGGGTGTGGGTGGGGTGGGGGGGGGGTATTTTTGTAGATGTCTGGGGCTATCAGAGCATTGTTGTTAGTTCTGTGGTAATCGCTGGGGCCGCTGGAAGCTGACAAATACAGGACTCAGCTAATCTCTCAGTAATGCATCAAGCTGATATTAGCACTGGAATTTAATATTGAAACCTGTCCAGTTCCATCAGCATATTGTTTTTTATCAGAGCAGGATTGAGTCGGTGAGGAGAGAGACGACCAGGTCTTGTTTTTAATAAATAGGTTGCTGGCTCCATGAAAATTATGCTTTTAAGGCATGTTCCCCCTGGAGTTTGTGCAATCCATTAGTAATTCCCAAGGGCGAGGAACAGCCAGAGACAGCGGTTAGCAGCCTGGCCCATCGATCACTTTACTGGCCTAACCCATGACACAACTTTCCCCGTGTCCCTTTGTAACAATTGTCAACAAAAGCCAGTTAATCGTGGATTTAGAATATGCAGCGTGCATTGAATCAAGAGTCAAACAGTGTTTAATTATCATTCATACCAGCAACAGAACAATTAACATTCCTACTTGCTGCAGTTTAACATGCCCCATGAACTCAATAACACGCAGGTAAACATATAATAATCAATAATACAATACATTAATAATCAGTAATATTAAGTACAGTAAACGTTCGCAATAACGAACTGTGTGGGAAATAACACAATGGGAGTTGGGAGTAGGTTAGTTGACCCTCAACCTTGCAGTGTGATCATGTCTGATCTACTCTGGCCTCAGCTCCTCCTGCGTGCAGGTTCCTCGTCACCCACAGAGACACCTGTGCATTGTGCTGGAACCAAGACTCTCCGCGAGGCTGCCCAACGAAACTACAACCAGCTCCACAAGCAATGGAGTTGATCATCGGATATCCAACGCACTTACTCAATGGGTGACACAAAAGCAGGGGAAACCAGAAACCGATGAAGGCGTTCAACGAAAGGATGGAAAGTGCCTATATGGACCTTGTCGGAGGGCGGCACGGTGGCGCAGCGGTAGAGTTGCTGCCTTACAGCGCCAGTCTACGGGTGCTGTCTGTACGGAGTTTGTACGTTCTCCCTGTGACCATATGGGTTTTCCTGGGTGCTCCGGTTTCCTCCCACACTCCAAAGATGAACAGGCTTATAGGTTCATTGACTTAGGTAAAAATTGTAAATTGTCCCTAGTGTGTAAGATGGTAGTGTATGGGGGTTGCTGGTCCTCAGGGACTTGGTGGGCCGGAGGGCCTGTTTCCACGCTGTATCTCTAAACTAAACTAAACTTAAGGGCTATTGCTGCAGTTCTGGTCACCCCATTACAGGAAGGATGGTGAGTTTCGTAGATGGGGCAGAGGAGGTTTCCATACCTGGCATCAAAGACTAGGCATTCACGGCTTTCAGGCTTCTTCCCAAGGGTAGCAGTGAGATGATGGGGTGGTGTGGGTCTTGGATGACATTGGCTGCCTTTTAGAGGCAGCGCCTCCTGCAGGTTCCTCGATGGTGTGCCCCTGATGTAGGTAGGTGGCAAAGAATCAAAATGGAGTTGTGGGCAGGTGAGAAAGAGCAAACGAGATTGCTCTCCAGGCAACTGGCAAGGATCCTGTGGGCCGAATGGCCTCCTTAAGTCAGTCAATCCACTGATGGAGTGAGGTATGCATGTTGAACTTGCCTCACTGGTTTCATTGGAGGTATGGGGACAGAGTTTCTGCGTTGCATTGTAGCATGGTTAGCTCACCACATTTGACCTTGTCTGACTGCTGCTGAGAGGTGACTGGGACTTGCCTTAGCTGCCGAGCGACCCCTCATTCCCCAGGATATCATTGGTCAACAGTAGGCGAGCATCAATGGCCTTGTGATTTGTTCTTTTCATACCTTTCATTCATTTGTTCGTTGTACCTTTTCATATCTCTACTATCCCTCTCCCCTGACTCTCAATCTGAAGGACGGTCTCGACCCGAAACGTCACCTGTTTCTTTTCTCCAGAGATGCTGCCTGACCCGCTGAGTTACTCCGGCATTTTGTGTCTATGTTCTTGGTGAGCCTCTGGTTAGGAAACGTTTGCAGGAGGGACTGTGCTCCGTGCACACTCTCAGAGCAGTTTCAAGTCACTACACAAAGCTATTAACCACATACATTACAATGGATTCTTTCTTACATGTATCCATTGCCAGGGCTCACGTCTGAGCTTACATCTACGGGCAAACTGTAAACAGAACAGTCATTCCTCAAATAACCTTAGAGCATTATTCACTGAGGGACCTTGATTGGAGACCATTTCTTGTAGCCTTCCAAGTTCTTGGAACTTGGAAGGCTACAAGAAATGGTCTCCAACATTGTGACAAAATATTTATAGAGTGAAAACATCAGATTATTTTTCTCCGAAACACTCTCCCATCCATAACGTGGAGAGCAGCACTAGGTGGGAGAGTCTAGGACCAGAGGTCGAAGCCTCAGAATTAAAGGACGTACCTTCTAGAAAGAAGACGAGGAGGGATTTATTTCGTCAGAGGGTGATGAATCTGTGGAATTCACTGCCACAAAGGCTGTGGGGGCCAAGTCAATGGATATTTTTATGGCAGAGATCGATAGATTTTTAATTGGTACGTGTGTCAGGGGTTATGGGGGAGAAGGCAGGAGAATGGCGTTAGGAGGGAGAGATAGATCAGCCATGATTGAATGACGGAGTAGAATTAATGGGCCGAATGGCCTAATTCTACTCGTGTCGCTTATCAACATGAACTCGGGGTGGACTGGGGATGGGACAAGCCATGTTGAAGGACAGGCATGGTTTGGGGTAACTGTGGTGCAAACAACAACATGAGTCTCCTTCACCTTTCCCAGCGTATATTGCCGAGAAAGCTGAAAGTTCAGGAACATTAGAGAGGTGGAAACGTGATGGGCCAAATGGCCTCTTTTCTAAGACTGTAAACCAGTGTGTCAAACCAGGTTTGAGTTTAGTTTATTGTCACGTACACTGAGGTACAGTGGAAAGCTTTTGTTGCAAGCTAACCAGTCAGCAGAAAGACAATGCACGATTATAATGTTTGGCTGCCTGCCACTGTATGTTGTTTCTTTTTTTTTTTCCTAATCAGATGTGCAGCACTTTGGTCAACATGGGTTGTTTTTAAATGTGCTATACAAATAAAATTGACTTGACTTGACTTGACTATAATCAGATACTTGATAAAGGGAATAACGTGAATAACTTTATGCAAGATAAACTCCAGTGAAGTCCGATCAAAGATAGCCCGAGGGTCTCCATTGAAGTAGATAGTAGCTCAGGGCTGCTCTCTAGTTGGTGAGAGGATGGTTCAGTTGCCTGATAACTGCTGGGAAGAAATTGTCCTGAATCTGGAGGTGGGGTTTGCACGATGTCTAGATGCAGACTAGGAGTTGTGCAAATCGAGAGGTTTCTTTACAGACCTGACTTAACCACATCTCTGGGCATTGCAGGTGTCAACGAGCGGCCCGGTGGCGCAGTGGTAAAGTTGCTGCCTCACGGCGCTTACAGTGCCGGAGACCCGGGTTCGATCCTGACTACCGGTGCTGTCTGTACGGAGTTTGTACGTTCTCCCCGTGCCCGCGTAGGTTTTCTCCGAGGACTTTGGTTTCCTCCCACAATCCAAAGAATGGGGTTAGGAGGGAGAGATAGATCAGCCACGATTGAATGGCGGGGTAGACTTGATGGGCCGAATGGCCTAATTCTACTCCGATCACTTGTGACCTTATGACAGATGCACCGCGAGTGTCGACCCTGGCCAGATGTAGGCGGCAAAGTCGCCTCATTTCTGCTTGCTGCATCGCCAACCCTGCAATGCGCCTCCAACTCCGGCCAGGATTGTTTTGCAAGTGGGGTCACGTTGCACAGAGACATCTGCTTGAATCCTGAAGCTCGTGATTGTCTGCAGCAGACCCGTTGTGCAGACTGCCCTGAACCTGCTCTGCTGCTGGAGAATTAACCTGGGCAACAAAATAAACGGTTCTCCTGTTATTTGGCATGTTCTTATGCGGAAGATAAACACAAAATGCTGGAGTAACTCAGCGGGACAGGCAGCATCTCTTGGAGAGGTTAGGAATGGGTGATGTTTTTGGGTCGAGACTCTTCCCCTGACTGACTCTCAGGGGAAGAGATATGAAAGGGTAAAGTGTGAAAACGACAGATCAAAGCAGACAATGCTAAGGAAATGTCGAATGGTTCATTGTTAGCAGAGGGGAAGGTGACAAGGAGGCTTACAATCAGTAAAACTAATCAGGAGGACTGGTAAACGAGTCGGAGAATTAGGGTGGGGGAGGCAATCATGTTATGGAAGCTTTGGCAGGTTGATGTCAATTTGCCTACAGAAGGTATGTGCCCATTCCTTCTCTCTAGAGATGCTGCCTGGCCCGCTGAGTTACTCCAGCATTTTGTGCCTTATCTTCGGTGTAAACCAGCATCTGCAGTTCCTTCTCACACAAGGATCAAATGCGTCTGGGTGTTGAACATGTGAAAGAAGCTCTGTTTTTGTTTGTGCGCTAATTACCGGGGGTAATTCACAGGGCTGCTCCCTCCCTCCTTATCCGTACAAACTGGTGAGCTTGTCCGATTCCCGTGAAGTGTGTCTGTTCTCCACGAGTGTCGACCCTGGCCAGATGTAGGTGGCAAAGTCGCCTCGTTTCTGCTTGCTGCATCGCCAACCCTGCAATGCGCCTCCAACTCCGGCCAGGATTGTTTGACGATCATCTGCCAGGCCTGTTTATCCTTGTCCCCCCCCACTTCATTATGAGCGAGAATGTTATGACAGGGTAATTTTGTGCTCTTTGAGATTGCAGCAATTCATCTGTGTCTGTGCAAATCACACTGTCACACCCTGCGGTTACCTTCCTCCCAACAGCTCCTTCTCTTCACACTTCTGTTGGTCCAAGTTTGAATTGGGTAAAAAAAAAAAAAATTGCAAAACATTTCTGTCATTATAAATTGCTTGATGGCATATTCATTCCATGTCCTTGTGGTGCTGAGAATAATGGGATTCAGCTTTGAGCCTTCGAGTTGACAGTTTTCAAACCCAGCCTGGCTGCCTCTTGTGACGTGTTCCATTAATGCGAACGTGTGGAATCCACTGATTGCCCAAGACAACGAGGGCCAGGGACGTTGTGAATCCGTGATACCCATCTCTTCCCCGCCGGTCGGGGTCGGGAACCGAGGATGAGCCTATACGGCCCCAATCTAGGCTTGGAGCCCATCACTGCAACATTTTCATCTGTTCTAGGAGCGGAATTAGGCTGTTAGAGTCAAGGCTACTCCGCCATTCAATCATGGCTGATCCATCTTTCCCTCTCAGCCCCATTCTCCTGCCTTCACCCCATAACCCCCGACACCCGTACTATTCAAGAAGCTGTCAATCTCCGCCTTAGAAATATTCATTGACTTAGCCTCCACAGCCGTATGTGGCAATAAATTCCACAGATTCGCCACCCTCTGACTAAAGATATTCCTCCTCATCTCTGTTCTACGTCCTTTTATTCTGAGGCTCTGGCCTCCAGTGCTAGACTCTCCCACTAGTGGAAACATCCTTTCCACATCCACTCTATCCAGGCCTTTCACTATTGGGTAAGTTTCAATGAAGTCGCCTCCCCCTCATAGGCATGTGGGGCAGTGCGGAACTATTCCAGTGCATCGTGCCACAGAGAGTGGACATAGGTTCGCATCCGAGGCTCCCATTCATGGCTGACGTGGTGAACAGGACGTGGTGGAAAGTTGTAGGTTTAACTTCCATCATTGAACTTCGTACCTGCCAGTGCCTGGGCTTCTCTGTGTCTCATAAATAAAATTGAAGGTGAGAAGGAAGGCTGCGGAGGCCAAGTCAATGGATATTTTTAAGGCAGAGATAGATAGATTCTTGATTAGTACGGGTGTCAGGGAAGAAGCCAGGAGAATGGGATTATCATATCATATCATATCATATATATACAGCCGGAAACAGGCCTTTTCGGCCCACCAAGTCCGTGCCGCCCAGCGATCCCCGCACATTAACACTATCCTACACCCACTAGGGACAATTTTTACATTTACCCAGCCAATTTACCTACATACCTGTACGTCTTTGGAGTGTGGGAGGAAACCGAAGATCTCGGAGAAAACCCACGCAGGTCACGGGGAGAACGTACAAACTCCTTACAGTGCAGCACCCGTAGTCAGGATCGAACCTGAGTCTCCGGCGCTGCATTCGCTGTAAAGCAGCAACTCTACCACTGCGCTACCGTGCCGTACCGATTGAGAGGGAAAGATCGATCAGCCATGATTGAATGGCAGAGTAGACTTGATGGGCCGAATGGCAGCTCCTATCACGTATGAACTTATGAGAAGGAAGCCTCGTGTTGCCAACATTGTGTTCGCCACTGGCATTTCTTTGCCTTGGGTGTGAAACCGAGTTGGAAGAATGCTTCTTGCTTCAGAGTTTCCCCGTTGAGGAATGGATGTCTGAGGAAACAGTATTCACAGTGACGCCCCCTCCTCTTCATCGACCCTGTCGGTGAGGGTCCTACATATGGGACCAATGCCAAAGGCCGAAGTTTGCGTAAGATGAGTACCGAAGATGAGGTTTTATCAGAACCTCAAAATGCTTCCAGCTCTGTTCCAAAGCACAACCTTCATTAAAACATCTGCTGTGTGCAAAGTTCCAAAACAGTAACACAGGGGTACGTTCCCCCCAGTCAAACTGAAAGGAGCTAAGCATGACCCAAATGCCTGGGATGTCATTGAGCTGATAGTGGTTGATGATGGAGATATTATCCAATCCCCCTGAAGGAGACAGATAAACAGTGAGATTCCATCTTGTTGACACGTTGAGGACAGATGTGATCTGTTCCTTCTTTTTTAAGGAAACTAAAAATGTGGCTCATCATTTAAAGCCCTGAGCATGGTAGTTAACTGTTTTGCAATTAATGATGCTTTACAAGTGGAGAATGAAACATTCATCTTAAACCCTAATGCGCTAATGCGGCACCACAATGTTCTGATCAAACGGCACTCTCAATGCTCAGGTTTATGAGTTCCTGCTGCCAGCCCGCATCAATATATTGCGATATCCCAGGAATTAGGTTAACCTATGATGAGTGTTTGTCGGCACTGGGTCTGTACTTGCTGGAGTTTAGAAGAATGAGGGGGGACCTCATTGAAACATACAGAATAGTGAAAGGCTTGGATAGAGTGGATGTGGAGAGGATGTTTCCACTGGTGGGAGAGTCTAGGACTAGAGGTCATAACATCAGAATTAAAGGACGTTCTTTTAGGAAGGAAATGAGGAGAAATTTCTTTAGTCAGAGGGTGGTGAATCTGTGGAATTCTTTGCCACAGAGGGCTGTGGAGGCCAAGTCAGTGGATATTTTTAAGGCAGAGATAGATAGATTCTTGATTAGTACAGGTGTCGGAGGTTATGGGGAGAAGGCAGGAGAATGGGGTTAGGAGGGAGAGATAGATCAATCATGATTGAATTACGGAATAGACTTGATGGGCCGAATGGCTCAATTCTACTATTCCTTATGATATCTCTGGTGCTGCATTTAATGTACGCTAACAAGACGTGAAACACAGACAATGTGGTTTATTACAAATTCTGTTCACACCCGGTTAGTGATTGTAGTTCAGATTTTGATTGTGTTTTAAAAATGTTTTTCATTATTAAATTAAGCCAAGCAAAATATATTCCCCGAATCTAATTTACTTTATAAAAGGATTGATTTTCAAAGGAGAGAAAATAAATATTTAGTCTAGGTCTTCATGCCCAAGCTTATTACACAAGCCATTAATAATTTATCCAATTATTTTGATAAAGTTTTGCAATAACTGGATGCGGTAATGTAAATTAGGCAGAAATGTATGTTTTTAATTATTCCTTCGAAGGAATCCAAATATTACCCCATCCATTATATTAAACAGGAAGCCTGTACAAAGTCAACTGGCTTCCAAAAACCTTCTCTTTAATTTGCCAAATGATGCATGTAAGGAAAGCCCGATTTAATAAATGTTTCTTCAAGCCTAATTTCTAATCCACTGATTGAAGTTTTCCCCAGACAATTTGGCTCAGCCATTATCCTTCCAACTCCAGATAGCTCTAAAGTTTTCACACCATTTAAAGTTAAAAGCAGAAAAGTCGCTGCTCATTTCAGCGTACGGAAGATTGCACTTTCCCTGGAATGAGTTTTATCACTGATTCACTGTGGCGCAGCGGTCAGCTGCTGCCTCACAGCACAAGAGACCCGGGTTCGATCCTGACGTCGGCCGCGGTCGGCGTAGAGTTTGTACATTCTCCCTGTGACCGTGTGGGTTTTCACCGGGTGCTTCTGTTTCTTCCCACATTCCAAAGACCTGCGGGTTTGTAGGTATTTTGTTTTGTTTTTTTTAGATATACAGCGTGGAAACAGGCCCTTCAGCCCACCGAGTCCGCTCCGCCCAGCGATCCCCGCACATTCACACTATCCTACACACACTAGAGACAATTTTTACATTTGCCCAGCCAATTAACCTACATGCCTGTACGTCTTTGGAGTGTGGGAGGAAACCGAAGATCTCGGAGAAAACCCACGCAGGTCACGGGCAGGTCACAAACTCCGTACAGACGGCCCCCGTAGTCAGGATCGAACCTGAGTCTCCGGCGCTGCATTCGCTGTAAGGCAGCAACTCTACCGCTGCGCCACCGTGCCGTGCACTGGCTAGTTGATGCGAAAGTGGGATAACATGTAACTAGGGTGATCGATGGTCAGCATGGACTCAGTGGGCTGAAGGGCCTGTTTCCACGCCGGATCTCTAGGACAGGTCTCACCACAATTTAAAGTTCAGCTTTTCACAAAGTTCCCTTCCCCTCCGATGATCTGATTTAAGAGAAAAGTTAAGTTGTTCTTAACAAAAATGATTTCTCCACCCAGCATGTGTTCAGAGACTGACTGCAGAGGGACGTATTAACCTGGTAAATTAGTATTTCAATCTGATGTGAATCCTGAAATGGATAGAAATTAATTGTCTATGGCGATGATAGTTTTGTTTTAAAGCAGTATCAAATCAGATATATTTGAAATCGATAACACCAGGTAGGTCATAAGGTTATAAGTGATAGGAGCAGAATTAGGCCATTCGGCCCATCAAGTCTACTCCACCATTCAATCATGGCTAATCTATCTCTCCCCCTGAATCCCATTCTCATGCTTTCTCCCCAAAACCCCTGACAACCATACTAATTCAGAATGTGTCTATCTCTGCCTTAAAAATATCTGTTGACGACCTCCACAGCCTTCTGTGGGGGGAGAGTGGAGGTGACCCAACACGTCGTCTATCCATGTTCTCCAGAGATGCTGCCTGACTCGCTGAGTTACTCCGGCGCTCTGTGTGTCTTCCTAGGTTTTCCAACCAGCCGGCATTGCCGTTGGAAGGGATTCCCCACGTCTCACTGGCCTGAGTGCAGATGTGTTTCCAACCTAACATCTGCAAAACATCTGCAAAATCTTCAGTCTGAAGAAGGGTCTCGACCCGAAACGTCACCCATTCCTTCTCTCCCGAGATGTTGGAGCTCTTTGCCACCATTTGCAGCAAAGAAGTTTGCAGGCTGTATCATCCCTGCTCCACGAGCTGCCAGCCCAAGCTAGCTCGTGCCTTTACACACATCTGGATCTTGTGCCTAGTTACTCCAATGCAGTGGCAAGGCATGACCCCCAGCCTTCACGCGAGGACTACATTGATCAGCGGACACGGACGAGCAGCAGTGGCAGAGGAAGCACTGTAAACTAAGTGCTGTTTCAGCCTGTGAAAATTGACTGGCGAGCCTTCGTGCCTGAATAACAAAAGTCAATATGAACCAAAATTAACAGACTGTAATTGGCAAGTCAGGCAGCACCTCACCTCTGGAGAGAAACAACACTTGGCCATTTTGGGCAAGGTTCCTTGATTAGATCCAGTGTCACCAGCTCACAATCAGGAGTGCCACATGCCTTCCATGTTCAGGTCACAGCTGAAACCTCCAGCTTGTTGTCTTCTGCAGAGACGACAGGCTAGTTAATGCTGGACATTCTCGCCAGGCCAGGCACGGTGTAGGCGCCGAGGGACAAGGTTCATCCCCATCCTCTGCTGAGTGGCTAACTGGGGAACATTGCACAGGCTTTCCATCAGAGTTTGGTTAAACTGAAACCGGATGTGAGACGTACATAGCACATATTATTGCAATGTACATTTCACAACCTAGCAGGAGACCAATCTCCGTACTAATGCTTCAGGATTTTCATTCCACTGCTCCGCAGATGCTGCCTGACCTGTTGAGTATTTGCAGTACCTTCTGTTTTTGGTCGGAAGATTCAATACCAACATGCACAGACGCAAGCCATGGTTCTAAACTTCTTGAACGGTTCAACTCCCGTTGTTGCCTACCCTTGAACAAGTTAATGTTCATAAGTTCTTGGAGCAGAAGAGGCCATTCGGCCCATCGCCTACTTGATCAAGTACATGGCCGATCTATCTCTCCCTCCCAACCCCATTCTCCTGCCTTCGCCCCATAACCGCTGACACCCGTACTAATCGAGAAGTGGCGGACAAAACTCTATCCTGAGGCATTTTGCGCAGTTCTCCATTAAGTTAGTGAGTCACTCTCCACCCAGGGCAATTACAATGAGGCAGCTCCTGCTGTGTGTTCAACCTTTAAAATATTCCATCCCTACCCACGCACAATTGCCATTCCATTTAAAATGTTTAAATTGTCTCTGGATCAAATCCAAATGTCAAATTTAATCTCCGTCCATGTCTGCTGAAGAAGGATTCATGAAGTTGATCCAATCCAGTAAGTACAGCTGTCAAAGTCAGCAGCCTGGATATGAAAATGTGAATGCTAAATGGGTGCCCGCCCCTTAATTAGATCATGTCGTTAAAACCGACTGAATCCACCGATTGTCTCCGTTACATCTGTGGCAACAATTACATTCTTTCTAAATGCTGTTAAAATCTACTGGGGGAACCTGACAATAGAATTGGGGCGCACGGTGGCGCAGCGGTAGAGTTGCTGCCTTGCAGCGCCAGAGACCCGGGTTCAATCCTGACCTGGTGTTGTTTGTGCGGAGATTGTACGTTCTCCATGTGACTGCATGGGTTTTCTCCAGGTGCTCCAGTTTTCACTCACACTCCAAAGATGTATAGATTTGTAGGTTAATGGGCTTGCTAACATTGTAAATCGTCCCTAGTGTGTAGGGTCGTGTTAGTGTATGGGGATTGCAGGTCGGCGTGGACTTGGTGGGCCGATGGGCCTGTTTCTGCGCTGTAACTCTAAACTAAACTAAAACTGATTGCACAAATGAATTGCCTGAGAGTCTTGCAAGATAGTCGGCCATTTGGCCCATCATGTTTGCACTGTCAAGCATGAGCTGCTGACCCAATCCAGCGTTTAGCCTCATTGAATACAGTTCAATGGCCACAACCATAGGCCTTTTAAATGTTCTGATTCCATGTGCCAGGTGTGACATTCCCAGAACTGGTTCACTGTTGTGTAAATCGTAGACATGTCTCCTGTCTGCTCTGACTAGTATTTCTAAAAACATTTGTCAGAACACCAGTGGATCAGACTGCTCAATGTGCTCCTTCACAGCTTCACTGACATGGTGTCACGGTAATTATTGGGTGGTGGTGAAGCAACCATGGAGAACCTTCCCCCACCCTCCCAACCAGGGAGGAATTGAACACCATCTCATGACATACTCATCCCTCATCCCTGTTTGCACCAGATTCATCAAACTATTACTTTTAACCTTCACGTTGAGAAGGGATGTCCGTAAAAGCAGCATTTAGCTGGGAAAGTTGTCACCTGGGCTGCCTTCTGTCACTGTTGCTGCAGAAGGCACCTTGGTTTTCTTTTCCCTCCCTGAATATTTTATGTCTGAACCTTGGCTTCCCAACGCACACCTCAACATCTCCCGATCGCCGAACACCTCGGCTTTTTATTGTAACGTTTCTCCACGAGGATTGGTTTTGAAAGGCGAGTCTGGCATCTGTAAATGTGCAGCGATTCCCTTCAGTTCCCAGTTCTACTGTGTCTGGCATTGTTCATCGGGCTCAGCTTAATGTGAGGCTGGCAGGGAACTGGTGGCCTGTGTTACAGTGGGACGATCTGTGGCTGCAATCAACAGAGACCTGGGCTTCTGAAACAGTGACAGACAGACAGACAGACAGACAGACAGACAGACAGACAGACAGACAGACAGACAGACAGACAGACAGACAGACAGACAGACAGACAGACAGACAGACAGAGAGAGAGAGAGAGAGAGAGAGAGAGAGAGAGAGAGAGAGAGAGAGAGAGAGAGAGAGAGAGAGAGAGAGAGAGAGAGATAGCTCGGCCGCGGGAGTTTTCATCGCTGGTGCGGCTCGGTCGCGGGACCTAACATCGCCCGGCGCGGCTTGGCCGCGGGACTTAGCTGTGCACGGCTTGGCCGCGGGGCCTTCCATCGCCCGGCTCGGCCGCGAGACGTTTCAGCGCCCGGTGCGGCTCGGCCGCGGGGACTTCCATCCCCTTGCGGGGACTGTGCGGGTCGGTCGGGGACGAGCTGTCTGTCCGTGGGCGTGGGGAAGAGAGTGGAAGTTTTGTTGCCTCCATCACAGTGAAGGGATGTTTGGAGTCACTGTGATGGACGTTTGTGTTGGGGTCATGTGTCTTGTGTTCTTTTTTGTGTGTGACTGCTATGTAATTTCGTTCGGTACCTTGGTACCGAATGACAAATAAAGCTCTGTTGAAGATAGATAGATAGATAGATAGATGGATGGATGGATGGATGGATGGATGGATGGATGGATGGATGGATGGATGGATGGATGGATGGATGGATGGATGGATGGATGGATGGATGGATGGATGGATGGATGGATGGATGGATGGATGGATGGATGGATGGATGGATGGATGGATGGATGGATGGATGGAAGGATGGATGGATAGATAGTTTATTATCACATGTGATACTGTATGTCACAGTGCAATTCTTTGTGTTGCAGACCATAGACAAGGTATGCAAAGAGCCGCCACGTATAGGGCGCCGACAAAGTTACAAAGGATTCATTAAAGACCACAATGGTCCATCCTTGTAGGTTAATTGGCTTTGATTTAAATGGTAAATTGTCCCGTGTGTAGGGTAGTGTTAAGTGTGTGCGGGAATTGCTGGTCGGCGCAGACTCGGCGGGCCGAAGAGCCTATTTCCTCACTGTATCTCCAAACAAAACTAAACCAAACTTTCACTTCATGAGCAAACTAACCAACTTCAGCCTAATGCATTTAATATTATCATGTTGTTATCTCACAGCAGAAGTCATCAAACTGCAAATGTCTCATTAAACAGCAGAACCATAAAACTGCCAAGTGTTCTCTCTCTTGAAGAGTCCAAAGTAATTTGGATTCTGTCAAACACACAAAGCATCATTGCAGGCTGTTAATGTCCATTTACCATTCAGTAATGTTGATCAAAAGAATCGTTATGAGTTACGGAATGGCTCGATGCGTCTGTGGGTGAGTAAGTGTCGTTGGGCACTGGAAAGCAAATAGTCGGATCACAACATACCATGCAAGTTAGTGAGGTGTATGTTAGTGACGTGTATACGGGGTACGTTAGTGATGTGTATGTTATGGTGTATGTTAGTGAGGTGTATGTTACGGTGTATGTTAGTGATGTGTATGTTAAGGTGTATGTTAGTGAGGTGTATATGGTGTATGTTAGTGATGTGTATGTTAAGGTGTATGTTAGTGAGGTGTATGTTAGTGAGGTGTATACGGTGTACATTAGTGATGTGTGTGTTACAGTGTATGTTCGTGATGTGTGTGTTACAGTGTATGTTAATGATGTGTATGTTACGGTGTATGTTCGTGATAGATGTTAGTGATGTGTATACGATGTATGTTAGTGATGTGTATACAGTGTATGTTAGTGAGGTGTATGCGGTGTAGGTTAGTGATGTGTGTGTTACGGTGTACGTGAGTGAGGTGTATGTTATGGTGCATGTTAGTGATGTGTATATGGTGTATGTTAGTGACGTGTAAACGGTGTATGTTAGTGATGTGCATGTTACGGTTTATGGTAGTGATGTGTGCGTTATGGTGTATGTTCGTGATGTGTATATTACGGTGTGTGTTAGTGGTGTGTATACGATGTACATTAGTGATGTGGGTGTTACGGTGTATGTTAGTGATGTGCATGTTATGATGTACGTTAGTGATGTGTATACGGTGTATGTTAGTGGTGTGTGTGTTACGGTGTATGTTAGTGGTGCGTATACGGTATACGTTAGTGATGTGTATGTTACGGTGCATGATAGTGGTGTGGAGGCAAATGCAACAAGGATTGAAATCACACTGCCGTGGTGGTACACACAGGCACCTGATCACCCCCTCAACCCACCCTGAAGAAATCTCAGTTCAGTTTATTTCTTTGCCACATGTTCCGAGCTACAGTGAAAACCTTTTGTTGCGTGCTAACCAGTCAGCGGAAAGACAACACATGATTACAATCGTGCCATTTACAGAGTAGAGATACAGTAGATGGTAAGGGAAGTTT
Source organism: Rhinoraja longicauda (assembly GCF_053455715.1). Taxonomy (NCBI): domain Eukaryota; kingdom Metazoa; phylum Chordata; class Chondrichthyes; order Rajiformes; family Arhynchobatidae; genus Rhinoraja; species Rhinoraja longicauda. The sequence goes on from NC_135984.1 coordinate 10,675,788, forward strand.
AAGAAGATCATAGTTAAAGTAAGAAATGCTGCTGGAGGAGAAGAGATTTAAAAGTGTTGTGTGATTGTACATCTGTTTCTGTGGCTGGCATGCAAGTAGTCGCCTGGGTTGGGCGTAACCTGTAGCCAGGGGCATTGCTTGATGCTGGGCCCCGCATTTCACAATTCAGTCACACTCACCCACACTATCTTTCTCACTCGCGTTCTGTTACACTACTTCTCACACACAGACACACAGCAACACACATCTCCCCCTTCACTCTTTCATTGGTACATCTGTACTATTTCTTAAATGCATGCTCATTGGCACGCCCTGTCTTTTATGTACAGGTATGTAGGTTAATTGACTGGGTAAATGTAAAAATTGTCCCTAGTGTGTGTAGGATAGTGTTAATGTGCGGGGATCGCTGGGCGGCGCGGACTTGGTGGGCCGAAAAGGCCTGTTTCCGCGCTGTATCTGAAATATGAAGATTTAAAAAAAAAAATATGTATGCACACACTCCAACACGTACACACACACACCTGACAGCACGGTGACACATCTGGTAGAGCTGCTGCCTCACAACGCCAGAGACCGGGTTCAGTCCTGACCTGGGGGGTGCCCTCTGTGTGCAGTTTACACGTTCTCCCTGTGACTTCATCGGATTCCTCTGGGTGCTCCGGTTTCCTCCCACGTCCCAAAGACGTATGGGTTTGTAGGTTAATCGGCTTCTAAAATCTTCCCTGGTGTGCAGGGCGTGGGTGAGAAAATGGTGTAACACGGATCCAGTGAAAACGGGTGATTGATGGTCGGCGTGGACTGAAGGGCCTGCTTCCACGCTGTGTCTTTCAATCAAACATGTACACGAACACAAATGTGTGCACAAACACATACGCACATGCACGCACACATATGCTCATGCGCACACGCATACACGCATACACATATAGACACACGCAAAGGTATTTATTCACAAAATGCTGGAGTAACTCAGCAGGTCAGGCAGCATCTCGGGAGAGAAGGAATGGGTGACGTTTCGGGTCGAGACCCTTCTTCAGACTTCATTCCTTCTCTCCCGAGATGCTGCCTGACCCGCTGAGTTACTCCAGCATTTTGTGAATAAATACCTTCGATTTGTACCAGCATCTGCAGTTATCTTCTTATAGACACACACAGATGCGTACACATACACACATGCACGCACACACACGCACATTCCTGTGTGCTATTTACCTACAGCAATCTCTGTAATCAGTGTGTGTTTCCCTATCTTACTGCAAGCCAAAGCGAGGCAGCAGCAGTCCAAGCAGAAAGAGCAGGACATTCCTACCCCTCGGGATACTTCCGAAGATTTTATTTGTCTTGGACCACGCGCACCTTCATTAGATTTAGCCAATAAAGCTAATTGAGATCTTTACCGCGTGAAGCTGCAACTGGCAGGAAGTGACCTCTTGCCTAATTTTAGAAGAGCAATTTATTTGTGAGCTTAAATCTATACCGGCCCTCAAAGCCAACACAGTGTTGAGTAACTCTTCTACCAATTTGTAATTCCATACTTCGAAAGCATACCTGAGCAACTGGCCCTAATAGATTTGAGTCAGCATCTGCCGTTTTGAATTAAAAATGCAATTTGTTATTATTCACAGGAGCATCGGAATGGCTGTTTTTTCTCCCCTGATGTAAAGCACATTTCTTTAAACGTATTAATAAATTCAGACTCAGGCGTGTATATTACCAAGTGTAATATGCAGCTCTCAGCTTGGGCCAGGTGTCAATAAGTCAATTGGGAGCAATTACACGTCGGAATCTTCAGCTTTTATGTATAAAACAATTAGTGATAAAAATGCACATCTCTGCTGAACACGAGGAGATCTCCCGAGGGAAGGCTGTGGCCCAAACTGTTCCATCCTCCTTCGCTGGCGGGAGTCAGCAAATGCTAAACCGGGAACCGCCCTCTCGACGAGCTGTTAATTACTATTTATGAAACTGTTTATTAAATGTTTTTCACTCTCATTTTATCGGTTGAGATGAAATAATGTTGAAATGTGGTTCTAACCTGCTAGGGACCCTTTCCTAGCCAATTTCCTCTCATAAATATTGCTATTGAACAAAAGCTGAGCTCTCGTAAGTCACGCAATGCACCGGCCACACAACCTGGCCTCGATAGGACCTATTGTTGGTGCCCAAGGGTCTGTGGATTCCCGGCCATTAAAGACGTCAAGCGAAATGCAACACTGACTGACTGACTGAGGTGGGCGCGGAAGAAATGGCCTTAGGTCTTCGCCCTCTCGTTCCTTGAAAACCATATTTTACCGGAACGACTGAGCAGGGAGCAGTTTGATGCTGTTTGTGCTTTTCAGCTGGTTTTTAATGTAATTGTTGCAATCATTATTAATCATTGTTGCCTTGACAACTGCAATTTGGTGTACCATGTGACTGGGTCTTATGATCAGATGATCATTCACTGGCTTCTTTATAATTTACTGCTTATGGTTAACTCCCAACCCCCCTCTCCCCCCCCCCCCCTCCCCCCACCCCACCCTCACTTATTTGGAATTTTTTAATAATCTAATTGTTGCTTGTTGTCATGGAATTTCTTGGATGCTTGTTCACATTTCTATTCCATTTTTCCCGCCCTGTGCATGCTGCTCCACCTGTCGTAACCTTCCTCAAACCATCTGTTCCCTTGTGTAGCTACATCGCCGACTGCAGAGCCGTCAACCCACGGTTGGTACAACTTGACATTTATTTCAACTTTGTTCCGTGGCAAGGCAAGGCTCGAGAGTGGGGGGCAGGGCGGGGACACACACATACACCAAACTCTACCCCAAACCCTGGGCGTCCTGCCCGGTTCCACAAGGGTCAGGTTGACTGCTACCACGTAACACTTTCCGAAGAAGGGTCTCGACTCGGAAAGTCTCCTGCTCCTTTTCTCCAGAGATGCTGCCTGACCCGCCGAGTTACTCCAGCTTTTTGCGGTTTAAACCGGCATCTGCAGTTCCTTCCCACACCTTGAAGATTGAGATGGCCCCTGTACCACAGACCCATCCAGCTTCGAGGGCGGCACAGCGGTAGAGTTGCTGCCTGACAGCACCAGTGACCTGGGTTCGATCCTGACCTTGGGTGCTGTCTCTATAGGGAGTTTGTCCATTTCTCCCTGTGACCGTGTGGGTTCTCTCCGGGTGCTCCATTTTCCTCCCACATTCCAAAGGAGTGTAGGTTTTGTAGGTTGATTGACCTTTGTAAATTGTCCCTCGTGTGTAGGATAGAAAAGGTGGGCCGAAGGGCCTGTTTCCACGCTGTATCTCTAAACTAAACTAAATTAAGCTAAAAGAGCCCGAAGAACGGAGTTTGTACGGAGTTTGTACGTTCTCCCCCTGACCTGCGTGGGTTTTCTCCGAGATCTTCGGTGTCCCCCCACACTCCAAAGACGTACAGGTATGTAGGTTAATTGGCTGGGAAAATGTAAAAATTGTCCCAAGTGTGTGTAGGTTAGTGTTAATGTGCGGGGATCGCTGGGCGGCGCGGCCCCGGTGGGCCGAAGGGCTTGTTTCCGCGCTGTATCTCTGTATCTAAAAGAAAATCTAGAAGGGTCTCGACCCGAAACGTCACCCATTCCGTCTCTCCAGAGATGCTGCCTGGCCCGTTGAGTTACTCCAGCATTTTGGGTCTATCTTCGGTGTAAACCAGCATCTACAGTTCCTTCCGAAACTAAACTTCTCCTGACCTATAGAGCATTCCAGCACAAGGAAAGACTAACTCCAAGTCTATCGCTGCCTCAGAGGGACATTTCTCACTGGTGCCTGAGGTCATCAGAATGAGGGGTCTTCCCCCTTCCACTGCCCAGTGGTGCACGCCCATCAGCTGTTGATAACTGGCTCCAGTTACTGGGGCTGAAGACCTCCATTCCTACCTGCAGCCTCGGACCATGTTCTGGGCTGCAGCGACAAGGCTGCCATTGGAGAGGTGCACCACTGCCTGGCACTGTCCTCCAATGTGTGGGCCGACCCCCTAGAGTCTCCCACTCACACTGCACCGTGGGTACCGGCAGATTACGCCCGGTGAGACCAATGGTCTAAAACCACCCCCCCCTCCCCGCACATCCAGAAAACCCTAAAGAGATTTAACGATGAAGTTAGACGTGAAAGAGAAGATTTGTGTGACATGTCGGGTCGAGGCACTTCTCAGTCTGAAGAAGGGTCGCGACCCGAAACGTCACCTATTCCTTTTCTCCAGAGATGCTGCCTGACCCGCTGAGTTACTCCAGCATTGTGTGTCTTATCTTCGGTGTAAACCAGCATCTGCAGTTCCTTAGACATTTAATGGTCATGGGTTTCTGCCTCATGGTGGCCTTGTGTGTTCTACACTGTGGAGTTGGAAGGATGAGGGGGGATCTTATTGAAACATATAAGATAATTAGGGGATTGGACACATTAGAGGCAGATAACATGTTCCCAATGTTGGGGGAGTCCAGAACAAGGGGCCACAGTTTGAGAATAAGGGGTAGGCCATTTAGAACGGAGATGAGGAAGAACTTTTTCAGTCAGAGGGTGGTGAAGGTGTGGAATTCTCTGCCTCAGAAGGCAGTGGAGGCCAGTTCGTTGGATGCTTTCAAGAGAGAGCTGGATAGAGCTCTTGAGGATAGCGGAGTGAGGGGGTATGGGGAGAAGGCAGGAACGGGGTACTGATTGAGTGATCAGCCATGATCGCATTGAATGGCGGTGCTGGCTCGAAGGGCTGAATGGCCTACTCCTGCACCTATTGTCTATTGTCTATTGTCTATTGACATCCAACGTCCTGACAGTCAGCCGATGGCAAGGAGCTGGGGGGTTTTGCCCCGTCACTATGCTGACCCTCCCATTCTTCCCGCCAACTGGTTAGCACACTGCAAAGGCTTTTTCCCGTACCTCGGCACGCGTGACAATAAACTAAACTCTTAAACTAAACTCAAACATGGGAACCAAACCATTAAAATCACCATGAAGCTTGTTGCTTGAGGGAAAGTGAGAAGGAAAAGGGTAATTCCAACTTTGCACCACGTGGGAAAGTTGAGCCCAGTAATATCACCGACATCCTCCCTCCATCTCTCTGCTGGGTGAAGTTCGACTGTACTTTCTGTTCTCCCTCTGAAATCTAGCTGCTCATTCTCGTGGAGGCAGGAGTGAATCTCGAGCAATCGGGTGGAGAATATCCAGCCCTTAAATACGCTGAAATTATGTTGATTAAACAGAGAGGTTAATTACCCAAAGTAAACCCCACCTCTTTTCTTTTAAAACCGAAACGAAACTGGGCCCAGCCTGGAGAGCCGGGACTTTATCAAACCCAGGGGGGGCTTCCAGGACTTCCGAATCAGCTTCTTTGTGGAGATGAGCTATTTAATAATGGGAGCCCAGGTCACAGCAAACAATGAGCCAATGTCGAGAATGAGCATCTTGCCTCTGGTTGTAGGGGAACATCGACGGTGAGAGTCGAGGGTGGTTGATAATGAGTGGCAACGTATAAATATGGGCACAAATGGATTCATCAAACCAGGAATCAGAGTCACCTCTTCCTTCTAAACAATGTTTTTTTTCCTTAAAATAATTTAGGTTTAGCTCACATGGCTACTAATTGTGGTAGCGGTCATGTTCACAGGTCATAGGACCACTATTAGCCCATTCGGCCCATCGAGTCTACTCCGCTGTTCGATCATACATCATATCATATATATATACCGCGCGGAAACAGGCCTTTTTCGGCCCACCAAGTCCGCGCCGCCCGGCGATCTCCGTACATTAACACTATCCTACACCCACTAGGGACAATTTTTACATTTACCCAGTCAATTAACCTACATACCTGTACGTCTTTGGAGTGTGGGAGGAAACCGAAGATCTCGGAGAAAACCCACGCAGGTCACGGGGAGAACGTACAAACTCCTTACATTGCAGCACCCGTAGTCAGGATCGAACCTGAGTCTCCGGCGCTGCATTCGCTGTAAAGCAGCAACTCTACCGCTGCGCCACCGTGCCGCCCTCATAGATCATGGCTGATCTATCTTTCCCTCTCAACCCCATTTTCCCGCCTTCTCCCCGTAACCTTTGGCGGCCCCTTACTAATCAAGAACCCGCCAATCTCTGCTTCAAAAATACCCAATACCCACAGATTCACCACCCTCTGGCCAAAGAAGTTCCACCACACCTCCATTCTAAAGGTGCGTCCCTTGCACTTGGTGCAGGTCAAGGGGGCAGGGGTAAGGTGCTGCCTTTAACTGGTGGTAGGAGGGTTGGGACTGGAACCTACAGTGATGGCCTGGGCACACCACGCCAACACTCTCCCTTCCCGCAATGGAAGGGAGAGCAGGGAGAGCAGGGCAGAATCCCCCACTCTAAGGCTTGCCTTGCCACGACTGTTGGTTATTTTCGGAAGAAGCATGTTGTTTTAATGCAGGTGCTGCATGTGTTATTGCTCCACCGCTGTGCCATCTAATGTTGGTGTGTCTCTGGGAGATTGGCCTGTGTTTTTAACCCTTTCTAATCTGTGCATAATTTTGCTGCTTACTAATGTTGTTGCTATTCCGCTGATCAGAACAGAGACTCCTTGTAGCTTCACTTCAGGTGAGGTTCTAATTTAAATACATTTTATTTGGACTGGGACCAAGAGACTAATTAACTTGCTGTATTTCCACATGCGGGGAGATCTGAAAACCAGATGTCTCCGTAATAAAGTTGAGATTCTGGGATTTCATGTTAATGTTCAGCAACGTCTGGCCGAGGGGAATGTGCTTCTTTCTCGAAGCTGGACAAAAAAGATGCCCTGCGTATTTTAGCGCAGCGGTAGAGTTGCTGCCGTAGGGCGCCAGAGACCCGGGTTCGATCCTGGCCACGGGAGCTGTCTGTAAGGGAGTTTGTACGTTCTTCCCGTGACCTGCCTGGGTTTTCTCCGAGACCTTAGGTTTCCTCCCACACTCCAAAGACGGTCAATTGGCTTGGTAGCGAAATGTAAAACGTTGTCCCAAGGGTGGTGTTATTGTGTGGGGACCGCTGGTCAGTGCGGACTCAGTGTTTCCATGCTGTGTCTCTAAACTAAACGGAACACTGTTGGCGATCCAGTCAGTTGAGCTGTGGCTGGGTGTCCTCAGGTGGTGAGTAACTGTATTCAGGGGAGGGTGGCACAGAGCCCATCTCCCAGTGTCATAGGGTCAGAGTGGTCCTTAGAAGCAGGCAGATTGAACTTGAAGTGAATGTTATTTGGCTTGTTGTAACAAAGACCGTTTAGGAACCAGGGGATATGTTGGTGCCCAGTAAGTGTGACGCACGGCGTGGCGTGGCATTGGAGGGAGGGGTTTCAGGGACGGAGTGTGGCAGTCTGACGCCGCTGGCAGGAGGTGGCATGGACCCTAGGGTCTGCATTTGATTGTCCGCATTCTGTACCATCAATGCTTTGAGTTACATTGATGAGACTAACAAAGCAAATCATAAGTAGTTGAAACAGCCGCTACTGGCCATAGTGAAATGCCAGTTACTTAAGACTTGGAAATCAAGAGTCAGGAAAGGTGCTAAACTGTGCACAATGTACCTCACTGTGGCACAGTTTAGCCCCGTACTGTGTTGAATCTTCGCCGGTGCTAAACTGTGCACAATGTACCTCACTGTGGCACAGTTTAGCCCCGTACTGTGTTGAATCTTCGCCGGTGCTAAACTGTGCACAATGTACCTCACTGTGGCAAGGGTCTGAGTTAATGCCAAAGAATGTGGGGAGATTAAAGTGGTCGGGACGGTTAGAGTTATTAGATTAGTTATTAGAGTAGTTAGAGTTATAAGACAGGTGCTTGGTGATTGTCACAGCCTCAGTGGGCCGAGTGGCCTATCTCCGTGCCGTATTTCTCTTTGACGCCATGGGATTTTAAGCAGCCCTGCATACAGCGTAACTTTATTGCCGTTGGTTAATCATTGGCTTGTGTACTGAGATGCAGCGAAAGGCTATGTTTGTGTGCTACCCAGTCCAATCATACTGTGTACGTCAAGCCACGCACTAGTATAGCCAGGAGTGCTGAGAGAAAAATACAAGAGTGCAGAATAGAGTTACAGCATTATAGCATTACAGTCACAGAGAAAAGGTACAACCCCACAAGAAAAAAAACATTGCAGTTTTCGAGAAAGTGGAGATTTTTTAAATGCAAGAGCCGCAAAGAGGTAGGTTGGAAGATCAGGCCTACTCTCTAGCTAACATTCAGTAGTCCGATAACAGCTGGGAAGAAGCTGTTGCTGACTCTCGTGGTGCATGCTCTCAAGCTTTTGTATCTTCTACCTGACTGGAGACGGGAGATGAGGGAATGACCGGGGCGTAAATGGTCCTTGATTATGTTGGCTGCTTTCCCGATGCAGCGTGACGTGTAGATGGAGTCAATGGTGGGGAGTCTGGTCTGTGTGATGGATTAGGACTACAGCCGCAACTCGCTGTAAATTCTTGAGGTCTTGGGGAGAGCTGTTGCCAAGCCAGGCTGTGAAGCTAGCAATGCACACTGTTTCACCACAAGATAAAACATAGATCAGAAAATGTGCCAGTTTGTCTTGTGTTGGGTGAGGAGGTTGGTGGCTGATGCCACGTCCATTGTGAAGACGCATCAGGTGAGGATGAGGCCTGTGATGTTCATTGGGCCCAGCTCCCACATCAGGGAATGCTTGTGGAATAAGTAATACATAACAGGGACAATGGGCCTATATAGTGAAAGGCCTGGATAGAGTGAATGTGGAGAGGATGTTCTCTCTAGTCTAGAATGGAGAGTCTATGATCAGAGAGGCCAGCAGGAGGGAGAGGCAGATCAGCCGTGATTGAGTAGCGGTCAACTTGATGGGCCAAATGGCCTAATTCTGCTCCTATCTTATGAACTTATGAATTTCTTTAGTCAGAGGGTGGTGAATCTGTGAAATTCATTGCCATAGACAGCTGTGGAGGCCAAGTCAAAGGATATTTTTAAGGTGGAGATTGATAGATTCTTGATTAGTGTGGGTGTCCGGGGGTTATGGGGAGAAGGCAGGAGAATGGGGTTGAGAGGGAAAAATAGATCAGCCATGATTAAATGGCGGAGTAGACTTGATGGGCTGAATGGCCTAATTCTGCTCCTAGAACTTATGAACTTATGTTGTCTTGGTGGAGGTGCATGGAACTGCTGTGTCTGGGGCACTCTCAGAGCCTCCCAGGCAAGAGGGGGAGGGACAAAAGCTCTTTGACAAACGGCCAGTGCCAAATGCAGACTGCAGTAAGTGTAAATGGCAGGAAGCTTCCCCTCCCGCGATTCCCAAACATCCTGCGAGTTGGAACCAAAGCGGCCATTTCAGTCGAGACGAAGGGACGAGTTACCTAGTCACCACTTCAGTGAAATCTAACCCCTTCTGAACTTTCATTGATCTCTGTGTGGAGTTCCCCTGGGATCGCGTGGGTTCCCTCCGGGTGCTCTGGTTTCCTCCCGCAGGCTGAAGACGTATTAGCGAGTTTGTCGCATAACTGGCCCTCTGCATATTGCCGTCAGTGTGCGTAGAGTGGATGAGAAAGTGGGATAACATGGAACTAGTGTGGGAGCGGGCGACCGATGGTTGGCGTGGACTCGGTGGGTCTAATTCACCCAGATGTCCAGTTTCATGGGCAGGGGAAAATCAGCACCTCTGTTTCTAGACGAGACAAAAATGACTGTTAATTGCACAGAAAACCAAAGGGAATTTTGCACAGGGTGTGAAACTCACATTTGCAAAGTGTGAATTAAATCCTTGACGAAAAACAAGCTTATTTATTGAAGCATAGGAACTGGTTTGCGTCATCTTGTTGCCGAGCTCTGGTGGCAAGAGTTGACAGACTGTGCTGCTAACTTAGTCATTGACTCATAGAGCCATGCACCGTGGAAACAGGCCCTTCAGCCCAACTTGCCCATGCCGACCAACATGTCCCATCTACACTAGTCCCACCTCCCTGCGTTTGGCCCATATCCTCTAAACCTATTCTCGCCATGTAGCCATCTGAATGTTTCTTAAACGTTACAATAGCACCTGGTTCAACTACCTCTCCAGACAGCTCATTCCATCCGGAGTGTGAAAAAGTCACCCCTCAGGTTCCCATTAAATCTTTCCCCCCTCACCTTAAACCTGTTTCCATACTCTGGGCAAGACACTCTATGCGTTTACCCGATCTGTTCCTCTCAGTAACGGGATCATTCCGAGTCAGCAGGGATTTACGAAGGGGAAATCATGCTTGACAAATCTACTGGAATTTTTTGAGGATGTAACTAGGAAAATTGACAAGGGAGAGTCAGTGGATGTGGTGTACCTCGACTTTCAGAAAGCCTTCGACAAAGTCCCACATAGGAGATTAGTGGGCAAAATTAGGGCACATGGTATTGGGGGTAGGGTACTGACATGGATAGAAAATTGGTTGACAGACAGAAAGCAAAGAGTGGGGATAAATGGGTCCCTTTCGGAATGGCAGGCAGTGACCAGTGGGGTACCGCAAGGTTCGGTGCTGGGACCCCAGCTATTTACGATATACATTAATGACTTAGACGAAGGGATTAAAAGTACCATTAGCAAATTTGCAGATGATACTAAGTTGGGGGGTAGTGTGAATTGTGAGGAAGATGCAATAAGGCTGCAGGGTGACTTGGACAGGTTGTGTGAGTGGGCGGATACATGGCAGATGCAGTTTAATGTAGATAAGTGTGAGGTTATTCACTTTGGAAGTAAGAATAGAAAGGCAGATTATTATCTGAATGGTGTCAAGTTAGGAGGAGGGGGAGTTCAACGAGATCTGGGTGTCCTAGTGCATCAGTCAATGAAAGGAAGCATGCAGGTACAGCAGGCAGTGAAGAAAGCCAATGGAATGTTGGCCTTCGTAACAAGAGGAGTTGAGTATAGGAGCAAAGAGGTCCTTCTACAGTTGTACCGGGCCCTGGTGAGACCGCACCTGGAGTACTGTGTGCAGTTTTGGTCTCCAAATTTGAGGAAGGATATTCTTGCTATGGAGGGCGTGCAGCTTAGGTTCACTAGGTTAATTCCCGGAATGGCGGGACTGTCGTATGTTGAAAGGCTGGAGCGATTGGGCTTGTATACACTGGAATTTAGAAGGATGAGGGGGGATCTTATTGAAACATATAAGATAATTAGGGGATTGGACACATTAGAGGCAGATAACATGTTCCCAATGTTGGGGGAGTCCAGAACAAGGGGCCACAGTTTAAGAATAAGGGGTAGGCCATTTAGAACGGAGATGAGGAAGAACTTTTTCAGTCAGAGGGTGGTGAAGGTGTGGAATTCTCTGCCTCAGAAGGCAGTGGAGGCCAGTTCGTTGGATGCTTTCAAGAGAGAGCTGGATAGAGCTCTTAAGGATAGCGGAGTGAGGGGGTATGGGGAGAAGGCAGGAACGGGGTACTGATTGAGAGTGATCAGCCATGATCGCATTGAATGGCGGTGCTGGCTCGAAGGGCTGAATGGCCTACTCCTGCACCTATTGTCTATTGTCTATTGTCATGATTTTATCCACCTCTATCAGATCGTCCCTCATCGTCCAGCGCTCCAAGGAATAGTCCTAGCCTGCACAACCTCTCCCTGTAGCTCAGGCCCTTGGCAACATCCTCATAACATCCACGGGGGACTTTGTAACCCCCCTCCCCTGGCTTGCCAGCAGCCTCTCCTGTCAGGGGCTGAAGCACCTTATTCATGAATGAACGATATAAACGTATTTTCACAAAATGCTGGAGTAACTCAGCAGGTCAGGCAGCATCTCGGGAGAGAAGGAATGGGTGACGTTTCGGGTCGAGACTGAAGAAGGGTCTCGACCCGAAACGTCACCCATTCCTTCTCTCCCGAGATGCTGCCTGACCTGCTGAGTTACTCCAGCATTTTGTGAATAAATCGATTTGTACCAGCATCTGCAGTTATTTTCTTATGATAAGCGGATATTGGCAGTTTCAATGAGTCGCCTTTCATTTGAAGCAATGTAAAGGGCGGCACATTGGCGCAGCGGGTAGAGCTGCTGCCTCACAGCGCCAGAGACCCGAGCTCGATCCTGACCTTGGATTCTGTCTGTGTGGAGTTTGCACGTGCTCTCTGAGGCCGCATGGATTTGTTCTGGGTGCTCTGGTTTCCTCCCACGACCCACAGACCCTCGTGTGCAGGGAGTGGATGAGACGGTGGAATAGCGTAGACCAAGTGTGAACGGGTGATCGACGGTTGGCGTGGACCTGGTGGATCTGTTTCCACGCTGCCTCGATCAAACAATCAGTTTATTCAGAGAGGGAAGACCATCCACAGCCCACTGCCCAGTGTTCCACTCCGTTTGCAGGGGATCGGAAGCTCCTCAGTTCTCCAGCAAGGCTTGGACACTCACAGCTTTGGTGTTTTTTCCACGTTGAGGAAGGCAGTGTGAAGTCAGTCACTGGACAGAGGCGATCTGTGACTATCGCCAGCATGGGTGGCAGTTTGCCTGAACCCGTGGCTCTCAGACAGTTTGAGTAACACGCGGCAGAATCTTAAACACTCAATGATGCATTAAATATATACCCGATCCTGGGCCTGCTTGTACGACAGCAAACAGCTCAATACCAAGGTCACAGCCCGCATCAGTGCATGAAATGTAATGAAGCTGAATCGGGTTGTGGATGAGGAGTTTCAGAAAGAAGCAGGAGGCTGTCGGAGAGAGCTCAGAGCTTTCAGACGTGCCCATGGTTCAGGTCCCTGGGCCAGGACTTGCCCCACGATCCCCACTGATCGTCTAAGGCGTGTGGGAGGGTGAACTGGTGCAGGAAGCAAGGGCCCCCTGCCCACCTCATCCTTTCAATGCCTTGGAATTAAAGAGGTGGCGCAGCGGTAATGTTGAGGCCCTACAGCGCGAGGGACCCGGGTTCGATCCTGACCACGGGTGCTGTCTGCACGGAGTTTGTACGTTCTCCCCGTGACCCGCGTGGGTCTTCTCCGGGTGCTCCGGTTTCCTCCCACACTCCAAAGACGTGCAGGTTAATTGGCTTTGGTAAAATTGTAAATTGTCCCTAGTGTGTGTAGGATAGTGTGGGATAGCAGGAATCGCTGGCCGAGGGCCTGCTTCCACGCTGTATCTCTAAATTAAACTAAACTAAACTAAGCTGGTGTCATTAATGGTGACATGGAATGTTCGTTGTCATCTGCCTCATCAGTAGGGTCGCCAACTGTCCCGTATTAGCCGGGACATCCCGTAATTTGGGCTAAATTAGTTTGTCCCGTACGGGACCGCCCTTGTCCCGTATTAGTAGGGTTGCCAACTTCCTCACTCCCAAATAAGGGACAAAGGGTGACGTCACCGCCCCGCACCCCACGTGACCTCACCCAGCCAGCGGCCATGTGCTCCCGCTCCACCAATGGCGGCTGCCATTGGTGGAGCGGGAGCACGTGGCCGCTGGCTGGGTGAGGTCACGTGGGGCGCGGGGTGGTGACGTCATCCTTTGTCCCGTATTTGGGAGTGAGGAAGTTGGCAACCCCACTCACCAGCCTCCTCCAGGGAAAGGGATCTGGATGCAGATCCACCAGACTCACCACTTTGCTCCAGTCTCCACTATTATGACACTCAAGGAGGCCATTCAGCCCATGGACCTGCATCACGTCCTAGCAGAGCAATCCTATTAGTCCAATTCTCTTTCTTATTTCCCCACACGCCTTTATTCCCTCACACAATCTGCCCCTTGGTTTAGTTTAGAGATACAGCACAGAAAGAGGCCCATCGGCCCACCACGTCGATCGTCTGTTCACACTAGTTCTATGTTGACAACAAGGGGGTTGGCCATTTTGGACTGAGATGAGGAAAAACGTTTTCACCCAGAGAATTGTGAATCTGTGGAATTCTCTGCTACAGAAGGCAGTGGAGGCCGATTCACTGGATGTATTCAAGAGAGAATTAGATATAGCTCTTCGGGCTAACGGAATCAAGGGATACGGAGAGAAAGCAGGAGCGGGGTACTGATTTTGGATGATCAGCCATGATCATATTGAACGGTGGTGCTGGCTCGAAGGGCCGAATGCCCTACTCCTGCACCTATTTTCTATGTTTCTACCCTACTTTCTCATCTACTCACTTCACATTTGGGGGCAATTTACAGAGTTTAGTTTAGTTTACTGTCACGTGTACCAAGGTAGAGTGAAAAGCTTTTGTTGCATGCTAACCAGTCAGCGGAAAGACAATGCATGATTACAATCGAGCGGCCCACAGTTTTCAGGAATAAGGTGAATTACGTTTAGTGCAAGATAAAGTCTGATCAAAGGAAGCCCTGAAGTCTCCAATGAGGTAGATGGTAGTTCAGGACAGCTCTCTAGTTGTTGGTAGGATGGTTCAATTGCCTGGAAGACCAAGTAACTCACAAACCTGCACGTCTTTGGGAGGCACCCAGAGGAAACGTACTCTGTCACTGGGAGAACGTGCAAAGTCCATACAGGGCCAGGATAGATCTCGGGCGTCTGGTTCTGTGAGGCTGCACCATTGTGCCACTCTTTCGACTTGCTACCTTTCCTTTTCACGTACCTGTCCAAATTATGAAGGTGAATAAGTTTATGAGGGGTGCAGATGAGGTGAATGGGTGACAGTCTATTCCCCTAGGCGGAGGATGTACTTTGGATCTTTCTGAGTGTGCGAGAAAGTTTCAGTGCATTAGTGTAGCGCCTGTTCCCAAGGAGGGGCGGCCCTGCTCTTCATGCCCGTGTTGCCGACAGCACCTTCAGGCTTGCTGCCAGCAAGCGAGGTGGATTGGAAGACGAGCCACACTGCATCCTTCCCCACCCACCCACAGACAGATTGTCACAGCGGCCGTCTCTGTAGGAGCCCTTGGAACATGTGTGAAATATAAACTCAGTGGAAGCATGGGAAGTGCTCTACAAAACGCATGGTTATAACAGCTGCAGATTCCTCATCTTGAACTACGAACGTTAAGTACAGGCAGCACGCCTCATCCCACCCGAGGCGCAGCAGCAGAAGATTTGCTGCTTACCAGCGCCAGAGACTCCGGTTCGAGACTTACTGCAGGTGCTGTCTGTACGGAGTTTGTACGTTCTCCCCGTGACCATGTGGGTTTTCTCCAGGTGCTCCAGTTTCCCCCCACATTCCAAAGACGTACAAGCCTGTAGGCTTAAATGGCTAATTGTTTAATTGGCTTCGGTATTGTTCTGGACTGTATTAGAGTCATAGAACATGGAAACAAATACTTTGGCCCAACCAGCCCATGCCGACCAACACATCCTATCTACACTCGTCCCGCTTGCCTGCATTTGGCCCATATCCCTCTAAACCTGTCCCATCCATGTACCTGTCTAATTGCTTCTTAAACGTTGTGATAGACCCTGGCTCAACTACCTCGTTCCATGCACCCAGCACCCTTTGCATGAAAACGTTACCCCTCAGATTCCTATAAGATCTTTTCCCCCCCCCTACCGTAAACTTGTGCCCTTTGATTCTCGTTTCCCCAACTCTGCCATTGTCAGGCAGCACACCTAGTCTCCGTAGGCGGCCAAAGACTTCAGTCCCAGTTTGTGCACAGACTCCCGGGCAGAGAATGACGCGTCAGATATTGAGACCACAATGAAAGCCCTCACTCCCTGCCCTGTTTGTAAGGAGAGAGCTATTCCCCCTTTAATTACACCACCTTGCCCTCAGCATTGGTGCGTTAGCAGCTGGCTTCACTACTAAAACATCCGTTTATCATTTTAATAATTTATAGTTTGATTAGATTTCCACCAGATTTAAAGATCACATTTCCGTTGACCAGATGGTTAATTTCCCTGTTGGGTAAGTTGCAGCAGGGTGACATAGAATATGAACAGGTGGTTCCATAGCTGCAGCGAGCATAGCTGTGGTCTCGATGTCTGTCTCATGCTAACATCGCCCTTCACACTGGTCAAGTAGAATGCTCCCCGGATTGCATTGCCTCCAAATTAACGTGTCAAATAGTAAACCTCCTCCTTCGTCAAAAAAACAAATCATGCACGCCCATTCCAAATCCAATTTGCCACATTTCCAAAGAAAGGCACAAAGTGCTGGAGTAACTCGGCGGGTCAGGAAGCATCTCCGGAGAACTTGGGCAGGCATCGTTTCTGGTAGGGAAAGGGAACCTTCTTCAGACTGATTGTGGCGAGGTGAAAGATGGAAGGGAGGTGCGAGGGGGGTCGTCCGGTGGATGGGACACCCGGTGTTGAGAAGATGGCTCCTCTCTCTCCGAGTGTAGGCCATCGGCGATCCTCAGCGAAGACCGAGACGAGGACGTTCTTCACTCGGGCTGGGGAGTTCTCTGGCAACGGCACTGTGCACAGAGGTTGTAGGGTACATTCCAAGCTGGAACTGATGGGTATTTGGGCACTGAGGAGGTCAGGCATGCGGAGATCATAGGGGCAGCGTTGGTTATTTGCCGGTTTCAGAGTGATCCCATCAATAGCAGACATCCACGTTCCCCGTCACCTCTCCTCCCACACACCAACTCCCCCAACCCCCCTGCACACGTTTTGTATGTGGGTAGAACCCAGAACATCCAGGATGAACCCACATAGAGTTACAGGCGGATGGTGCCTGGTTCAGGAAAGAACCCAGGTCTCACATTAAACTGCAGAAGCAATGTCTGCTTTAGTTTAGTTTAGAGATACAACGCGGAAACAGCCCACCGAGTCCATGCCGACCAGCGATCCCCGCACATTAACACTATCCTACACTGGGGACAATTTTTACATTTATACCAAGCCAATAAACCTACAAACCTGTACGTCTTTGGAGTGCGGGAGGAACCCGAAGTTCTCAGGGAAGAATCACGCAGGTCACGGGGCGAACGTACAAACTCTCTGCAGGGAGAGTACAGCCGTCGCCAGGACTGAACCCGGGTCTCTGGCGCTGCAAGGCAGCAACTCTACCGCTGCGCCACCGTGCCGCCGGCATTCTGCAGTTCCATCGGGAAGGAGATCACGAGGGAGAGTAGTGTTGGAACCGCCTTTCATTGGCTTTGGGAAAGAGAGTGGCTCCACCTGTCTGATTAGATCGCTATAAAATTCCCTATGCCATGTAACGTGGAAGTGGGGCGGCACGGTGGCGCAGCGGTAGAGTTGCTGCCTTACAGCGCCGGAGACCCGGGTTCCATCCTGACTCTGCCTGCTGTCGGTTTTCTCCGTCCCAAAGACGTGCAGGTTTGAATATTAGTTGGCTTCAGTGATACTGTAAATTGTCCCTAGTGTGTGTAGGATAGTCCTGATGTACGGAGGGATTGTGCTGGCCAGCACGGACCCAGCGGGCCGAAAGACCTGTCTTCACACTGTCTCTCTCAAGTCTAAGATAAATTCCTAAGAAGACTTGGGTGGAATTAAATGTTTCTGTCCGTGAAAATAATGCAAATGCAGTGATACTTGTGAAACGCTCTGCTTTTTCCCCAAAGTCATTGAGCTCGGAAGGTCGTAGTGTGTGTGAGCAGATTAATATTCCATAGCAAGGGTGCTGGTCTTTGATTCAGGTTGATTAGAAGTCATGGGGTCAAGTCAAAGCAGTGTAGTGAGGCATAAAGCTGCCAACCGGGAGGAGAATTGTTACCGACTTTCTTCATTTAATTAAAGAACATAACAATGGAGAGCAGCCATTGTTAGCTATTTATTTGCTGCAATGTTGTGTCAATTGAAGAAATCAGAGATAGTTTCAGTACAATCACCCGTGCTTCACCAGGATCCAGTGTAATGTTATTACAAAAGATGTTTCATCTAGCTTCAGAGTGTAGAACATAAAAAATAACTATTCAGACATATCACACATCTAGAAAATAAGGAGCCATCTCGTTTCTGTGTTGCTGCCCTGTTACACTTCCTTCAGAGCACAACCAGTGTGCAGGAAAATGTCATGAATGCTGCTTACGTTACCTGGCCAGGAGTCCATTTCCATGACCACTACCAGCCTCTCTGAAGACGGCTGTTGGAGACACGGGGGAACACGGGTTGAGGTTGGGATGGAGTCACACAGCACGGAAACAGGCCCTTCAACACAACTCATCCATGCCGCCCAAAGATGCCCCATCTAAACTAGTCTCGCCTTTGGCCCATGTCCCTCTAAACCTTTCCTCCCCATCCACCTGTCCAAATCATTTTTAAATGTTGTTATAGTGCCCGCCTTGACCATCTCCTTTGGCAGCTCGTTCTATATGCCCACCACCCTCTGTGTGAACAAGTTGCCCCACAAGTTCTTTCCCATCTCACCTTAAATACGGTACGATAGAACCTATGCCCTCTAGTTCTTGAATCCCCTACCCTGGGTAAAAGAACGTGCCTTTACCATATTTTTTCCCTCATGATTTTATAGAAACATAGAAAATAGGTGCAGGAGTCGGCCATTCGGGTTCTTCGACCCCCATTCAATATGATCATGGCTGATCATCCAAAATCACCTCTATAAGATCATCCCTCATTCTCCTACATTCCAAGGTAGGCCCTCATTGTGATAGTAAACAAGGGGAGACCAACACCATTCTGACCAGAACATTGGAACAATGGTGAAGTCTCGAGTCTTTGACATTTCCACGCTGGGAAACAAGTTCTCGTGCCTGCCCTAAGTATGCCTGTCATAATTTTATATACTTCTGTCAGGCTTCCCTGCAATCTCTGGCGTTCCACTGAAAACAATCCAAGTCTGCCCAACCTCTCCCAGTGCAGCATTCTGGTCAACCTCTTTTACCACCCTCTCCAACACCTCAATGAGCTTCCCTGAGTGGGTCAACCAGAGCTACATGCAATATTTAAAATGGGGTCTAACCAAAGTCCTGCAGAGCTGCTTCTTGACTTCCTAATTATTACGCTCAATGTCCTGCCTTATGAAGGCAAGCATACCATACGCGAGGTGTTGCATTTTGGTAAGTCTAATCAGGGCAGGACCTATACAACGGATGGCAGGGCTCTGGGGAGTGGTGTAGTGCAGAGGGACCTAGGAGTGCCGGTACGTTGTTCCTTGTGGCGTAGCTACGAGATAGGGCGGACAAGAAAGCTTTCTGCACATTGGCCTTCATTAATCAGAGTATCGAGTATAGTAAAGTTGAGAAGTTAAGTTACAGTTGTACAATACATTTGTGAGGCCACATTTGGAGTATCGTGTGTATTTCTGATCACCTTGGCCTAGGAAAGATATCGTTAAGCTGGAAAGGGTGCAGAGAAGATTTACGATGATGTTGCCTCTCAGTTACCCCTGAGGTCTCCTATTAAATCTTGCCCCCCCTCACCTTAAACCTACGTCCTCTGGTTCTCGTTCCCCCTACTCTGGGCAAGAGACTCTGCGTGTTTACCCAATCTGTTCCACTCAGGGGCTAAAGGTTAGTCTGTCCAAATCGATTACCATTAATTAGCGCGGAATATTGATGGGAGTGCAGGAGGTATAAATTGTGCAGGCAGCGATGAGTCAGATATTGTCCTCATTGCAGCCCCTCGTCTGTTGTCGCAGTTCTTTACACCTGATCAATAAAGCCCCACGAAGACTCTGCGTCGGAGTCAGTCCTGACAGCATCTTCAGGGCGATCAATATAAATCCTCTTTAAAATTAGCTGATGAATACTTGCGCATTTTATCTTTAGGTTAAATTAATATCTGTCACTTCCGTCGTCACCCGGCCCAGGATCAAATTATTGACTGCGCACCATTACACACTGAGAGATTTAGTTGACAGCTTCCTCGGTGAGAGCGACAGTGATTTAGAAGTTGGAATATTTCAACGGATCTATTACGGCCGTGTTTCGAGCACAGCAAAGGGCTTGGTTCTGTAATCATCAGTGGGTTTGAGGGAAGTACGCCCAGACCAGAGGAACGCTCGCTGTTTGCAATGGGATCGTGCGTGGGTAGACCGTGTTGTTCCTGGGCTTTCAACGTGTCTGGTCAGAGAAATCAGCCCCCCTGCTGCAGTCAGGATTGTCGATTAGATTGGCCCTGTCTAAAGCCAGCAGTGTTTAACTCTGGCGCTCTGTGTCACCTGCTGACCAGGCAAGCCCCAAGCTTGGATCAAGGCCACGCCATCAATGCCAAAGCCCTGTGACCAAGGCTGGGATGGTGTCCGCCATTGTGTTGTTGGAGGCTACCTTTCCAATCCAATAAAAATGAATGTTGAGCAAAAAACGCAAAGTGTGGCCCAGTGGCTCAGTGGTAGAGTTGCTCCCTTACAGAGACTCGGGTTCGATCCTGGCCCCAGGTGCTGTCTGTGTGGAGTTTGCAAGTTCTCCCTTGGGCTTTCTCCGGGTGCTCTGGTTTCCTCCCACACTCCAAGGACGTGCAGGTCCGTAGGTTAATTGGCTTAGGTAAATTGTAAAAAAAAACTCCCCAGTGTGTAGGATAGTGCTGGTCACCAGGGTGGACGCTGGTTGGCGTGAACTGGTTGGGCCGAATGGCCTGTTTCCATGCTCTATCTCTAAAGAACTGGAGGAACTCAGAGGGTCAGGCAGCATAGGTGGAAGGACACGCAGTTTTTCAGAATAATGGCCCCTAAGCCAGGCGACCCGCTGCCTGCTGGCCCCAGAACCAGATCTGCGATCATTCATTGCAATCACTTACTCTTTTAAACCTGCACTCATTTCCTTTATCCTGTATCTGTATACAGTGGACAGCTTGATTGTAATCGTGTATAGTCTTTCCGCTGACTGGATAACATGCAATAAATAAGCTTCCACTGTACCTTGGCACACGAGACAATAAACTAAACTGAACTAAAAAGATCGGGACCCTTCACCAGACTGGTCAGACAGACATTTTGGGTCGGGACACTTCTTCAGACTAAACGGACAGAAACCGTTTTGGGACATTGTGTCGGAAGAAGTATCCCGACGGAAAAAACGTCTGTCCATTTCCCTCCACGGATGCTGCCTGACCCGCCGAGTTCCTCCAACACTTTGTGTTTTGCTGAAGATTCCAGCACCTGCAGTCTCTTGTATCTTAAATGAACGGTGACTGGCGGTGTGATATATTTGAATGGTGTGCTTTTTCCGGGGCCCACGCTATCGCGCTGGGGAGAGATGAGACTCCATCAGTTACTGCATCAATTTTGCTCGCACTTCATGCCCTTTATTGCTTATTGCCGATCAGTATGAAACAGCCTTTCCTCAGAACACACTGACAGATGCCACGCAGTTAGTGCATGTACTGGCGGTAATTGACTGCATTCTAGTCATCTGCAGTTAATGTCTACAATGATTCGTGTATGCGCTGCCTCTTGCTTTAGTCTGTGCAAAATTATTCATAGTCTTGACAAACTAAAGCAATAAAACTAGTGAAATGGAGCAACTTGTCAATTGCAGAGGTGCGGGCCTGTGTACAACGAGGAGATAGCATGTTGTTAGTTTTTAATGCATTTCTTTATTCCGAAGGAAGTTGTGATTTGGTGTTATTTTTGCACAGCCCGCCCGGTCGGTGCTGCTGATTATATAAAGACTTTCTGACGGAGATTTTCTTTGCTTCCAACACCACAGACTCGAGAGCGGGCACGGAGGTGCCAGGATCGGTGGACCATGCTGTCATCGGGGGGGTGGTGGCCGTGGTAGTCTTCGCCATTTTGTGCCTGCTGATTGTACTCGGACGCTACTTTGCCAGACACAAAGGTGAGGGGATGAAGGCAGCCGGCCTCGGTGCGGCCTTCAAATCATGTCTCAGCGCCCCGTCCCCCTCCGGCTCCCACTCACCTGCACAAAACCATGAGAGGAACAGGTTGGGTAGATTTAGATTTTAGAGATACAGCGCGGAAACAGGCCCTTCGGCCCACCGAGTCCGTGCCGCCCAGCGATCCCCGCACATTAACACTATCCTACACACACTAGGGACAGTTTTAACATTTACCCAGTCAATTAACCTACATACCTGTACGTCTTTGGAGTGTGGGAGGAAACCGAAGATCTCGGAGAAAACCCACGCAGGTCACGGGGAGAACGTACAAACTCCGTACAGACGGCGCCCGTAGTCAGGATCGAACCCGAGTCTCCGGCGCTGCATTCGCTGTAAGGCAGCAACTCTACCGCTGCGCCACCGTGCCGCCCTAGACGCACAGTGTCTTTTGCCCGGAGAACTAGAGAACCACTGGCTAGCACGATGCAGCTGTATAAGTCATAGATTGACACAGTGTGGAAACAGGCCCTTCAGCCCAACTCGCCCACACCGGCCAACAATGCCCCACCTCGTCCCACTTGCCCGCGCTTGGTCCATAACCTTCCAAACCTGTCCTATCCATCTACCTGCCCAACTTTTTCTTAAACGATGGGATAGTCCCAGCCTCAACCACCTCCCCTGTCGTTGGTGAGACCACACAGAGCATCGTGTGCACTGCTGGTCGCCAAGCCACAGGAAGGACGTCATTAAGTTCAGTGGTTTAGTTGAGTTTGAGATTAGGTTTAGTTTAGTTTGGTTTGGTTTAATTGAGTTTAGTTCATTATTGTCACGTGTACCGAGTTACAGTGAAAAGCCTTTTGTTGTGTGCTGTCCAGTGAAAGAAATGACAATTATGTGATTACAATCAATTTGGAAAGGATGCAGAAGCCATTCACCAGGATATGAGTTATAGGAAGAGGTTGGAGAGGCTGGGACTTTTTCTTTGAAGCATCCGAGGCTGAGGGGTGATCTTATTGAAGTTGTCAAGATCACGAGGGGCATGGATAAAAACCCTATTCCCAAGGGTAGAAAATTCTAAAATTAGAGGGCATCAGGGTGAGAGGGGAGAGGTTTAAGAGGGAGCTCATGGGCAACCTTTTTCCCTCAGAGAGTAGTGCATATCTGGAATGAGCTGCCAGAGGAAGCTCGAGCAGTGTATATAGTTACAACTATATCATCTTCAATGCCAGTCACTCGAAGCGAGTATGACTGTCCTTGTTAGGACGCCTGTGCGTGACTTTGTTTAAGGTGGGGGGACTGGTGCACAGACAGCCACCACACGGTCCTTGACAGATCTGGGTCAGGATCCAGTGGCGTGGAGTCCAAGACGACCGGGGACCCTTTTCTGCTGCAGCCTTCATCCATCCGCCTTCCCAGCCGTTGTGACGCTCCACTAAAGTCAGCCGTCATCCTCCGCCTGTTCCACCGTTGAGGTCTTGGTTGGATTGCTCTTTGTCAGGGACCTCCCCCTCGACCTTACCGCCATGGGTGACCCTACCAGGAGCGTAGCTCCAGACGGCATCGCTCTCAGGAACTCAGGACCACACGAGCTTCTCCACCACGACAAGGTGACAATCCACAGAGAAGACAACTATATCATCTGCGATGTTACTTGGTTGTTAGCTTGGATAGTAGCTGGGATGCTGACTCAGCATCCTTGTGCTTTCAGATAGACCTGGGCAGCCCACATGGTAGTTTTCATGGGCCCAAGCTCCATCGGTAATGAAAAGTAGAATAGTGTTGAAATGCCCTTGTTTCAACCGCAGGTGGATATAATGGAGCAGCATTCGTTAGTATGTGCAGGAAGAAACTGCAAGTGCTGGTCTATACTGAAGATAGACACAAAGTGCTGGAGTAACTCAGCGGGTCAGGCAGCATTTTTGAAGAGAAAGGATGGATGACATTTCGGGTCGAGGCCCTTCTTCAGACTGAGGGTCAGGGGAGAGGGGAGGTTGAAGCATCTCTGGAGAAAAAGGATGGGTGACCTTTCAGGTGGGGATGGGGTCGCCAACTGTCCCGTATTAGACGGGCCATCCCGTATATTGAGCTAAATTGGTATGTCCCGTACGGGACCGCCCTGGTCCAGTATTAGGCCCGGGGGGCGTTGTGGGCCAGGACGCTGTAGGCCCGGACAGTGCTAACCCGGACACTGTAGGTCTGCACAGTGTAGATCCAGAGTACGTGGCTGCCATTGGTGGAGCGGGAGCATGTGACCGCTGGCTGGGTGAGGTCACATGGGGCGCAGCGCGGTGACGTCACCTTGTCCCTTATTTGGGAGAGAGATAGTAGGCACCCCTAGGTGGGGACCCTTCATCAGACTGCATTCAGTGGTACATTCCATCTTAAATCACAGAACAGGGAGATGGGACGTCCATAGTTTGGCGCCACATCCATCTCCGCTTCAGCAAAGATAAAGAACAGATCCCCTCACACAGAGGCCCGGCTCAGCCCAGCCACGTTAGCTGCTGTCACAGCAGTGGTGTGTGGTACATTCTGTCTGCACAAATGTCTCATTTGCTGGTGAGGATTGCTCTGTACAACTGGCAGCTGGGAAACAGTCAGCCCAGCGCCAGGTGAAGGGACTAAGCTAATTATAAGAACATCACCTGGACGAACATTGTCACACTTTGTTCTCCACACTTTAGCCCTTTGTCAAAAACCTCGCTGCTGTCTGCGTTTCTGCATTAGTTTTTCTATTATGTGTAGGGAGGAACTGCAGATGCTGGTTTACACTGAAGATGGACACAAAATGCTGGAGTAACTCAGCGGGACAGGCAGCATCTCTGGAGAGAAGGAATGGGTGACGTTTCAGATCAAGACCCTTCGTCGGTCTGAAGAAGGGTCTCGACCTGAAACGTCACCCATTCCTTCTCTCCAGAGATGCTGCCTGTCCCGCCGAGCTACTCAAGCATTTAGTGTCTATTTTTATTACTTTTTTGAGAAATTTAGTGTTTCTTAAACACTTTCCATAAACTGAAAGGTAGCTTTTCTTCTCCATGTTATGTGGATGAGTTAGTAATTTATATTTTTAGTTTAGAGACACTGAGTTGAAACAGGCCTTTCAGCACGCTGGGTCCACGCCGTCCACCAATCACCCCGGCCGGCACTGGTTCCATCCTACACACAGGGGACAATTTATAGAAGCCAATTAACCTGCAAACCTGCACGCCTTAGGAATGTGGGAGTAAACCGAGGTGGCACGGTGGCGCAGCGGTAGAGTTGCTGCCTTACAGTGAATGCAGCGCCGGAGACTCAGGTTCGATCCTGACTACGGGCGCCGTCTGTACGGAGTTTGTACGTTCTCCCCTTGACCTGCGTGGGTTTTCTCCGAGATCTTCGGTTTCCTCCCACACTCCAAAGAGACGTACAGGTATGTAGGTTAATTGGCTGGGCAAAATGTTTTTAAAAAATTGTCCCCAGTGGGTGTAGGATAGTGTTAGTGTGCGGGGATCGCTGGGCGGCGCGGACCCGGTGGGCCGAAGGGCCTGTTTCTGCGCTGTATCTCTAAATCTAAAAAAAAATCTTTAAAAAATCTAAAAAAACCCGGAGAAAACTCACGCAGTCACAGGGAGAACGTACAAATTCTGTACAGACGGCACCCGTTGTCAGGATCGGCGCTGGTTATCCTGAGGGTTCGCCCAGTGAGGTGGAAGGGGTAGAGTTTAGGAGTAAGGGAGGGGCGATCTGCCGGCTGGGGTTGTACCACAAGCCCCCCCCCGGTCCACAGGACTCACGAGCAGTTGTGCACATCGCAGAACAAAAGTCTCACGGCATTGCGGGATTTTAATTTCCCAATATTGTCTGAGATTGACTGGGGCTCAGATGGGGCAGAATTTAAGTGCATCTTGGAAGGTTATTTGAAACAATATGTAGATAGTCCTACTTGACCTGGGTGCAGTCCTCAAACCTTATCTTAAGAAATGAAACTGGGCAGGTGTTGGGGGTGACCACTTTGGGGAACAGTGACCATAATTCTCCAAGTTTCAGGTGGTTGTGGAAAGAGACAGGTTGCACCTCAGGTTCCTTATTTAATCTTTCCCCTCTCACCTAAATCAATTGTAGTTTAGTTTGGTTTATTTATTATTGGCGCATGTGCCAAGGTACAGTGAAAAGGATTTGTGCAATCTCTTGTGAGAAGTCTCTTGTGTTTACACTCTTATCAATTTGCCCTTGTGATTTTTACACCTCTATTCAGTCACCACACAGAGGCGCTGAACTGAGTGAATGAATGAATGATACTTTATACTTTATTGTCACATGTCACAAGTCATAGTGATATTCTTTGTTTTCCAAGGTATGCAAAGAGTCGCCACATAAAGGGCGCCAACAAAGTCACAAAGTATACCACGCCCGTTCCTCTTTTGTTCCCTCGCCCCCTCCCCATCACGGTGGTTCCCCACCCAGTCTTCTTTCGTGTCAATCATCTATGTTTCAAATCACTGTCATCATCCGTCCTGAAAAGGCCGCGAGCCTCCGGCGACAGTCAGCAGGAGCCATCGCTGGTACAGTAGACGATGGTGGTAGCAGAATTAGCTCAGGACACTTCCAGTTTCCAGCCCCGCGACGTGGAAGCTTCTGCTTTGGGGCCCCCCCACCCGGTCGAGGTGTACGACTTGTGTAGGAAGGAACTGCAGATGCCGGTTTAAACCGAAGATAGAAACAAAATGCTGGAGTAACTCAGCGGAACAGGCAGCATCCCTGGAGAGAAGGAATGGGTGACGTTTCGGGTCGAAGCCCTCAGAAGGTTTCTCGACCTGAATCCCCACCCATTCCTTCTCTCCAGAGATGCTGCACGTCCTGCTGAGTTACCCCAGCAGTTTGTGTCTGTCTGAGGTGTGCGGCTTGGTGCTCCTGTGAGCTCGCCGATCTCGGGAAGGGGTTGACTAACGCGTGGCTTTGCGGGTCTGTGTTGCAGGTACATACTTCACGCACGAGGCGAAAGGCGCTGATGATGCGGCCGACGCGGACACGGCCATTATCAACGCAGAGGGCGGACAGAACAACTCCGATGAAAAGAAAGAGTATTTCATCTAAGTAAGGTGTAGCCACATGGAGGTGTCCAACTGTTGACGATGCGTGGTTGGGTTTCTGTAGCTTGGTGGGCATGTGAGACGTGCCCCAGTGGGGTTAGGGGTTAGGATGGGGACAGGAGTTGTTTGCTGATCAGAGAGGTCCACAGTTTGACACCTCTGTTACTGCCTAGCCAGGCTCGGAGTTAGTTTAGTTCTCTCATTTGCAGAAAACGTCGTGCCTTGTTTTCCCTGCAGACCGCTCCAGCCATTTGGACCGACCGAGAGGCTCCCTTTCACTTCTACACGTTAAAACCAACGACAACAACAAAATATAACGTCATTGTGCTCTGTGACTGAGGGGTGCGCAGGTGTGCGGCAGTTCAATTTCGCAGAGGGGAACACAGAGCGAGTATTTTTCTGCAAGTGAGGTTTTGTGTGGTGAGATTGACGCTAATTTCATTCTCTTGTGTAGACTGTGCGATGTAGGGTGTCTCACCCTGTCTGGCTGTGTTCTGAGCAAGTGGCAGAACATCAACAGCAAACCCCGATCAGACCCGACAACGGAGGTCTGTGCCTTTTAGTGAGTGGACAGTGCTGAGTTATCACAGTGGGAACAAGCCTTGTTCCAGCCACCTCTCGTTTTTAAAAGATCTCATCTCGTCTTTCCCAATTGGCCTTACGTCTCACTAATTTGTTTGCCAAAAATATTTTAAAACTATCTGCGTTCACGTTAACCTGTCAGCAAGGTCTTTCCACCCTCCCCCTCCCCCCCTCCCCTCCCCCTCCCTGAGCCCCATTTTAAGTAACGTGTACACTGCCCAGGCAAATAATTCATACGGTACAATTTCGGCTCACAAACACTAGCATGGTTTTAAAAAGGCATATCCCTTTGTTCATATCGCATGGTTTATATTTAAGAACCTCTTCAAAACAACCACTGCTTACATGGACTGTGTGCATAGATCTCTTTTTAAACAGCAGTGTTTTTTTATCGAGCCAGTGATGAAAGTGGTTTGTCCTTGTGCCATTGTAAAATGCTATTCGTATTCTATTTAAAGATTTAATTAAAATTGATCAAACGCTGTACAGGAGGCTATAGTATTTAATGGAAGTTCTGTGTATATCCTGCATTTTACATTCATTCATTCAATCATCCATCCATTCTGTGTCTGTCATCATAAAGGGATAGTGCCTCTTTAAAGAGTGAAAGTTGCCTTAAAATATATTACCACCTTGTGTTTGGCATCAACATTTTCTTTCCCAAATCATCAACTTAGCTTTGGAGGCCACATTCTGAAGAGGCATCACGTTGTTGCTTTAGAAAAATAAATAACAAAAGGTTTGCCTCTGTGGAACTGACATTTTGCTTTTTCAGCTCTGAGGTAAAACACCTCAAAGCCTCAGAGATCAATTGTAGGTGTAACTGCTGCAGTGGTCCACCTTCAATGCAAGGCAAAATCTCTTCTCCCGATCTCCAGCCTGTACACAGCCCAATTTTGATGTGACATAGCTTTACCCGAAGAGTGTTCGTTTGAGGTTAATTTTCTTTTGGTTTGAGATTTAATGTTACAATGCGTGATACACTATCATGTCTTTAGGAGAGCGGTGTAGCCTTGGTGTGTCTTCTGGAATGTGAGGTTTGCCAATGGATTTGCAAAGGGAGGAACCATTAGGAAAAAATGGACAGCGTTGCAAAATTGGCAACCATTGAAGTTCCTCAGTGAGTTCCAGGGAAACTAAGTGGAGATTGAGTTGCTTCAGTATAAAACAAAGAGTATACTTGATAGCAAATGCTCAGTCCTCTGTATAAGAGAGAGGTGACCGCAATAGTGAAAGGAATGTGATAATGTACTCAAAAAAAAGTCATTTAATATGTCTTGTCGCTGTTTTCAATCTAGTTTCTCTGTAATTCACAGTAATTTGCACCTCTCTGGCTCTCAGCTTTAGTTTGAGTTGTACTACAGTAGGTCTTGTTATTTTCTCAAACAGATTAAACAGATACGTCATGTCTCAGGAAGATGTGTTCTGATTGGCTCTTTGCATCTTGTCTGCAAAGAATATGCCCCCCACACATTAAAACAAAACGTGGCAAATTCAGAGTTTTAGTTGTATATGGGTTTTTTTTGTGTGAATCCTTTTTTTTTCTCTCTCTCTCAAATGCAGTGCACTGTTTTAATTGTAATATGTATTACTTTGTATAGAGTTAGTTCGAATAATTGGGTCTTGTCATGTGCAAAACAAGTATTGTGCAAAATTGGTTTTAAAAAATGGAAAAGTTGAAGAATATTGCTGTGTTATACGCACATTAGGTCTGATCTTTAGGCACTAAAGCTGTTTGCTTAGGTCATTTCTTATTTCTAGTGTACATGGGCAATTTTGTGTATTGATAGAACCTCTCATGTTCCCACGCATTTTTTTTTGTATCAGTTCATGTATGCCATTTTTACAGGAAAAAAATATAAAAACTATTGAAGCATTATTGACTTCTTAATAAAAACAAGTTAAATGTTCCAGATTTCTGAATTGGTTTTGCGGTAATTATCGCCGATGGTTTGCAGTGGGGGGTTTGGTGTGATGGGCTCGGCAGGTAGCCGGTGTCACCGCTGGCAATGGAACGAGCTCCTATATTGAGCCTTCTTCTGCGTCCTTGACAAATGTTCACCTGAGGTTTGTGTTGCATCGAACGTTTCTGCAAACAAATCAGGTGCTGGAGGAACTCAACAGGATCGACAGCATCGGTGGAGGGAATGGACAGGCAACCTTTCGGCTTGGGACCCTTACTCAGGCAGATGTCTGGCCTGCTGAGCTTCTCCAGGACCTTTGTGCTTTCCTCAAGATTCCAGCATCCGCAGTTCCTTGTGACTCCATTTGCAGAAACAAAGAACCCCAGATGCTGGTTAATGCACAAAGGGACACAATAGGTGATGTTTCGGATTGAGACCCTTCTTCAGACTGGAGTCTAAAGAAGGGAGACCCGAAACGTCACATCTCCATGTTCTCCAGAGGTGTTGCGTGACGCACTGAGTTACTCCAGCACTTTGTGCCCCTTTGTCTCCATTTCCACGTTTCTTCATCTCGGACTTTCATCTTCTACATTTGGACAGCCGCAACATCAGCTGCAAAGATCCCAAGCTGTGGAATTCTCCGGCAAAACGCCTCTGCCTCTCCACCTCCCGAGGCATTCCTTAAAACCTACGTCTTTGACGTTCCCATCCGTTCCCATCTTCCATAATGTGTAGAATTGTGTCAAATGTTAAGCTTGGTGCTCTGTGAGGCTTATATAAGAAAATAACTGCAGATGCTGGTACAAATCGATTTATTCACAAAATGCTGGAGTAACTCAGCGGGTCAGGCAGCATCTCGGGAGAGAAGGAATGGGTGACGTTTCGGGTCGAGACCCTTCTTCAAACTGTGAGGCTTTCCTGGGTAATTTCAGTACGTTTCTGGGATTAAAGATAGACACAAGGTGCTGGAGTAACTCAGCGGCTCAATCAATAATTGGTAGGCCCCAATCAAGTGACTGGCCCCTTCACACTGGAGGCTATTCCTGAAAATTCACAACCATCTAGTGAAAGGGTCACAAACTCTCCTGACACGTCACTAAATGAGCGTGTGTTCCACGTGTGCAGCTTTGGTGTCAGAAGGTGATCGTATGTTGGCTTACGCAGCCACCTGGCCATCTTATCAGAATCAGAATTACCTTTATTGTCATCCAAAAAACAAGTCTTTTGGACAGGATTTCGTCACCCACAGTCCAACAATAAGAGCAATAAAATAAGCAAATTGCACAACCCCAACCAACACAAAGCACAAAGAAAAAGAAACATCCATCACAGTGAGTCTCCTCCAGTCACCTCCTCACTGTGATGGAGGGCCAGAATGTCTTTTCTCTTCCCCTGCCGTCTTCACCCGCGGTCAGGCTGTTGAAGTTACCATGTTCCAGGCCGCGCCGGACGGTGAAAGGTCCGCAGCGGGCCGACCGAAGCCCCGCGATCCGGGGCGGGCGAAGACGCTATGGGGATCATTTCCAGCAGCACATCCATGGTTTGGTTTCGGGCGAGAAGTCTGGTGTTGATTGGGCAGCACGGTGGCGCAGCGGTAGAGCTACTACCTTACAGCGCCAGAGACCCGGGTTCCATCCTGACTACAGGTGTCCCTAGTGTGTGTGTGTCGAGTGGTGTTAATATGCAGGGATGGCTGGTCGGCACGGACTCGGTGGGCCGAAGGGCCTGTTTCCGTGCTGTATCTCTAAACTAAACTAAACTTGACATCACCCTGAAGCTGTTCTGATGCTTTGAGAGATGCAGAGTTGTGTTTGTGTCATACTTCTCCCATTATCAGGGGAAACTAAACACTTCATAGTCAAGGAATAACTATCATTTCTCTGAAACACTATGCCCAGGGCTGTTTCCTTTGAAATTTCTCGCCTAAAGAAAAGCATGTTCACATTCTGAGCACTGGCTTTGAGGGGAGCATTTGTAAGGCAGCCAGTTAGATGTGGAATGGTTTTGTCCAACGCTGATTTGGAAATTATTCCACTCGCCCAAGAGTTCTCTGAAGGCAAACCATGCTGGTGCCAAGCCTCCACTGATGTACATTTACATTAAGCCACACTCTCTCCGTCATGTGATTTGCGCAGTGCCTCATTATACAATTGGATCAAAAATTATCCTTGCTGTCAAATCTCACAAGACACATGTACAATGCCAGCAGACCTGCCATATTCACGACGGTGTACAACTGGTTTGAAGTTGACATGATCTACATTTGTTGTGTTTAATATGCATAAAATAGCAACAATTATTTTCAGAATCATTCCTGAGGCTGATCACAAAGACTCGCATATTGCTGAATCCAAAATATTAACAAACCTACCCTGCAGGTATGGAGCAATTATCTCGATGTCAGCATGCAGCAACATAGGAAAGCAAATAAGAAATGTTCCCTTTGTTTCTCGAGGTTCCTAAAGGGTGGCAGGGTGGCGCAACGGTAGAGTTGCTGCCTTGCAGTGCTGTCTGTAAGGAGTTTGTACGTTCTCCCTGTGACCGACCGCTTGGGTTTTCTCCGGGTGCTTCGGTTTCCTCCCACACTCCAAACACGTACAGGCTTGCAGGTTGTGTAGGGGGAAAAAAAATGCAGATGCTGGTTTAAATTGAAGGTAGACACAAAATGCAGGAGTAACTCAGCGGGTCAGGCAGCATCTCAGGGGAGAAGACCTGAAGAAGGGTCTCGACCCGAAACATCACGCATTCCTTCTCTCCTGAGATGCTGTCTGACCCGCTGAGTTACCCCAGCATTTTGTGTCCACCCAGGTTTGCAGGTTAATTGGCTTTGGTAAATTGTCCCTAGTGTATAGGGTAATACTAGCGGACAGGGTGGTGGCTGGTTGACGCAGTCTTGGTGGGCTGAAGGGTCTTTTTCCGCACTGTGTCTCTAAACCTGATACCATTACCAAAAGTGAACTTTGTTCGAGAACCCTCCTGTCTAGAATCCACAGTTCTAGGAGCAAAATTAGGCCATTCGACCCATCAAGTCTACTCCGCCATTCAATGATGGCTGATCTATCTCTCCCTCACAACCCCATTCTCCTACCTTCTCCCCATAACCCCTGACACCCGTATTAATCAAGAATCTGTCAATCTCGGCCTTAAAAGTATATCCATTGACTTGGCCTCCACATTCGTCTGAATGAATTCCACGGATTCACGACTTTTTAAATAAAGAAATCTTTCATCGTCTCCTTTCTAAAGGTACGTCCTTTTATTCTGAGGCCTATGGTCTCTGTTCTCAGGCCCACCCACCATTGGAAACATCCTCACCACATCCTCTGTATCCAGGCCTTTCGTTCATCGGTAGGTTTCAATGCAAAGGTGCTCTGCGTTCATGGTTTGGTGGAGGTGGCCGGGTGTGGGTTCGGGTTTCAGGAGTGGGACCCCAGGAAGCGAGCTCAGCAGATCGTCAGACCGAGGCTTCACTCACTTGCAGTTTGGCTGAAACTCTGGGGAATTCTTGCTATTGTGGGCGTGCAGCGTAGGTTTACTAGGTTAATTCCCGGAATGGCGGGACTGTCATATGTTGAAAGACTGGAGCGGCTAAGCTTGTATACACTGGAATTTAGAAGGATGAGAGGGGATCTTATCGAAACGTATAAGATTATTAAGGGGTTGGACACGCTAGAGGCAGGAAACAAGTTCCCAATGTTGGGGGAGTCCAGAACAAGGGGCCACAGTTTAAGAATAATGGGTAGGCCATTTAGAACGGAGATGAGGAAAAACTTTTTCAGTCAGAGAGTTGTGAATCTGTGGAATTCTCTGCCTCAGAAGGCAGTGGAGGCCAATTCTCTGAATGCATTCAAGAAAGAGCTAGATAGAGCTCTTA
Source organism: Rhinoraja longicauda (assembly GCF_053455715.1). Lineage (NCBI taxonomy): Eukaryota > Metazoa > Chordata > Chondrichthyes > Rajiformes > Arhynchobatidae > Rhinoraja > Rhinoraja longicauda. The sequence continues at coordinate 10,708,762 of NC_135984.1, forward strand.
AGGATAGCGGAGTCAGGGGGTACGGGGAGAAGACAGGAACGGGGTACTGATTGAGAATGATCAGCCATGATCACATTGAATGGCGGTGCTGGCTCGAAGGGCCGAATGGCCTACTCCTGCACCTATTGTCTATTGGAACGGGAACTCTCTCTCTCCCTGGGAACGGTGCTTGCCATCCAGCGGAGGTGCCGCGGAAGCGGAGCGGGAATGTTTACCGGGGCGAAGCCCTTGCCAGTCAGAAAGTTTCACTGGTCGGGCAGAGCCCACGGGAGAGCCGCGTGATCAGAGGGGAGTTGTGTTGCATATTTATACAAAACTGGAAACATCTACTGCCACATCTTTTATTCTCCCTTTGAAGTACGGGTGCAATAATCAAAGCGGCAATGATCAAAGACCAGAGGAGCGGGCGTGCGGTCTAATCTCATTCACACAGATAAGTACCTGTGGCACTCGACCTGCAACGGCACAGCCCAGTCTATAAATCCTTTCATCTGAAGAGGCTCTGACCTCGACTCGAAGCAAAGACGCCTTCAAACCCATCACCACCTGTCAGAGCCTTTTCCTAAACCTCTCCTGTGATTTATTTACTTTTTCGTGCAGTCTTTGCGCTGGATATTATCCCTCCTTTGTGTTTTCTGCTAGGAGGTGAACAAATATGCACGGATGGTAGACACTAAATGCCGGAGTACCTCAGCGGGTCAGGCAGCAACTCCGGAGAGAAGGAAGAGGTGAGCTTTCCCCGAGACCTTCGGACTGTGGACTGAGCTCAGAACATATTCAGTTAATCAGTGAGGATAGGGCATAAATCATCCTCCGCGATAATTCTCAACACTGATATCCGACAAGGATGGATTCTCAGGCCCTTTACTATACTCCTTGTACACTTACGATTGTGCAGCCAAAGACCAATCCAACCCAATTCACAAGTTTGCGGATGATACCACCATAGTGGGCTGGATATTAAATAATGATGAGATGGAGTTCAGGAAGGAGATTGAGAAGCTCGTAACATGGTGCCAACACAACAACCTCTCCATCAATGTCAGCAAGACAAAGGATGACATGCACTGTGGACGGCTTGATTGTATTCATGTACAATCTTTTCTTGACAGGGTAGCACACCAACAAAAGCTTTTCTGTGTATCTTTGGTGGTAAGAACAGGAAGGCAGATTATTATCTGAATGGTGTCAAGTTAGGAAAAGGGGAAGTACAAAGAGATCTGGGTGTCCTAGTGCATCAGTCACTGAATGTAAGCATGCAGGTACAGCAGGCAGTGACGAAAGCCAATGGAATGTTGGCCTTCAGGACAAGAGGAGTTGAGTATCGGAGCAAAGAGGTCCTTCTGCAGTTGTACAGGGCCCTAGTGAGACCGCACCTGGAGTACTGTGTGCAGTTTTGGTCTCCAAATTTGAGGAAGGACATTCTTGCTATTGAGGGAGTGCAGCGTAGGTTCACTAGGTTAATTCTCGGAATGGCGGGACTGTCGTGTGTTGAAAGACTGGAGCGACTGGGCTTGTATACACTGGAATTTAGAAGGATGAGAGGGGATCTTATTGAAACATATAAGATTATTAAGGGATTGGACACGCTAGAGGCAGGAAACATGTTCCCAATGTTGGGGGAGTCCAGAACCTAGGGCCACAGTTTAAGAATAAGGGGTAGGCCATTTAGAACGGAGATGAGGAAAAACTTTTTCAGTCATTGAGTTGTGAATCTGGAATTCTCTGGCTCAGAAGGCAGTGGAGGCCAATTCTCTGGATGCTTTCAAGAGAGAGTTAGATAGAGCTCGTAATGATAGCGGAGTCAGGGGGTATGGGGAGAGGGCAGGAACGTGGTACTGATTGTGGATGATCAGCCATGATCATATTGAATGGCGGTGCTGGCTCGAAGGGCCGAATGGCCTGCTCCTGTACCTATTGTCTATTGTCTGTCTCATCACAAGGGACAATAATAATAAACCAAACTAAACTTGCTATTGCCCTTGCATTCCCTCTCCCCCACACTGGTCATCGTGCTAGTTTCACTGTTTGTACCCTTCTTCACCTCCCCTTCCCCAGCCAACCATGGACCATTGTGGGCTCCATTTTCGTGAGTCATGGGTGCCGGATCTGATTTGTTCTGTACCTTCTCATACCTCTAGCTTCCCTCTCCCCTGACTCTCAGTCTGAAGGAGGGTCTTGACCCGAAACGTCACCTATTCCTTTTCTCCAGAGATGCTGCCTGACCCGCTGAGTTACTCCAGCTTTTTGTGTCTATCTTCGCCACTTAACGTTTTTGTTATACTTATGCCAGTGGATATTTTTATGACAGAGATATTCAGACGAATGTGGAGGCCAAGTCAATGATATACTTTTAAGGCCGAGATTGACAGATTCTTGATTAGTACGCGTGTCAGAGGTTATGGGGAGAAGGCAGGAGAATGGGGTTAGGAGGTAGAGATAGATCAATCATGATTGAGTGGCAGAGTAGACTTGATGGGCCGAATGGCCTAATTCTACTCCTATTTCTTATGACCTTATGATGCCTGTACAGCAAGAAATGCAGATATCCCCATCCATGTGCTTATACTACAGCATGTGTTGCTTTGTACGTCAAACCCTCCACACACATCCCACCTGATCTCTTCACCTGAACATCACCTGAGCCTAATGATGCCGCAAGCTGGAAAGGTGGAGACGAGGACACACCTTTAGAAAGGAGATGAGAAGGAATTTCTTTAGCCAGAGGGTGGCGAATCTGTGGAATCCATTGCCACAGACGGCAAGGCTTTGGGTATTTTTAAAGCGGAGATTGAGAGGCTCTTGATTAGGAGGGGCGTCAAAGGTTAGGGGGAGAATACAGGAGAGTTGGGTTGAGAGGGAAAGATAGATCAGCCATGATCGAATGGCGGAATAGATTTGTCCCCCACAGCCTTCTGTGGCAATGAATTCCACAGATTCTCCACCCTCTTGCTAAAGAAATTCCTCCTCATCTTCTTTCCGAAGGTACGTCCTTTCATTCTGAGGCTGCTCCCTCTGGTCCTAGACTCTCCCACAAGTGCCAGTGACAATCCTGCAAAAATATAATCACTGTTGTCAGTGGCAGAGTCTAACTTCATCTTTAATTGTTTTTTTCTGAGTTTAACAAACGGAAAACAACAATCTCTTGCTATACAGTTAGCGTTTCAGTGAAGGCACCATAAATACTCCCAATGCACCATCACAGTCTGCTGAATTACTAGTGTAATAATAATAATAATAATAAGCATTTATTTTATATAGCGCTTTACCAGGTGCTCAAAGCGCTTTACAAAAACAGTCATAACATAAAAACAAACAGACAAACTATACTGACGGAGAAGCGGCGAACAAACAGCGCCAGCGTCCTCTCACGTCAGGGTCCGGCAGTAGACAACAAAAAGCACAGGACACACAGATACAATTTTAACACAAACAACCATCACAGTGATTGCTCCAGGCACACCTTCACTGTGATGGAAGGCAAAGAAAAGTCATTATCTCCTCCTCATTCTTCTCCCGTGGCGCCACGAGGCGATCGAGGCTCCCAACTTTTGAAGCCCCCACCGGGCGATGGAAAGTCCGAGGGCCGAGCCGAGCCGAGCAGGCCGATGAAGGTCCTGAGCCCCCACCGGGCAATGGAAAGTGCCGCGGCCAGGCCACGCAGGGCGATGAGGGGCCTGCGAGCGGGTCGATCGTACCTCGCGCTCCGGGGCGGTCGAAGCTGCTACGGCTGGAGCTCCTGAAAGCCGGTCGCCAGCCAGGGACCTGCGAGCAGTAGTGTAGACAACAGGTTTCCTCTATTATTTCCTGGATAAGGTTAGTCACTGGTAAAAGGTGACAGTGTTCTACATGCACATTGCATGCACAAGTGTATTCATTTTAAACAACGGCATCTTACCCTCCAGTTTCCATTTCTACAACACCTAATCTGCATTAGACACACAAAAAGCTGGAGTAACTCAGCGGGTCAGGCAGTAACTCTGGAGAAAAGGAATAGGTGACATTTCTGGTCGAGACCCTTCTTCAGAAGAAGACAAGTACATTTCTGAAGAAGGGCCTCGAACCGAAACGTCATCTATTCCTTTTCTCCAGAGATGCTGCCTGACCTGCTGAGTTACTCTAGCATTTTGTGACTATCTTCAGTTTAAATCAGTTCTTTCCTACACACAAGATCGGCGCAAAAAGCTGGAGTAACTCAGTGGGACAGGCGGCATCTCTGGAGAGAAGGAATGGGTGGCATTTTGGGTCGAGACCCTTCTTCAGGCTGGCCAGGGATAAGGGAAACAAGAGATATAGACGGTAATGTGAAGAGATAAAGAGCAATGAATGAAAGACAATAGACAATAGACAATAGGTGCAGGAGTAGGCCATTCGGCCCTTCGAGCCAGCACCGCCATTCAATGTGATCATGGCATGGAAAGATATGCATAAAAGTAACGATCACACACATGATCTGCATTGCTCAGTATAACCCAGCAACATCTGAAAAAGTATTCTTTTTCTACATAATACAATTGCTTTCAACAATCTTTCTCGGTGTTTTCAGAATGGTTACTTGGAGGGGTTGTTAACAAGGCTGATAAATGGTTTATTACCCAAAAAAACTCAGCATTTGATTCAGTGTCTCATCAGCCATCTGTTCGTAACTTGTTACCAAATAACTGCAGATTATCTTAAAACTGCAGAGCAAATTTTCACTTACATTGGAGTGCTGTAGTCAATTAGTAAATTTAAAAAAATTAAACATTTATAATTGCTCTATAAATATCTGCAGCTGAGTGGAAACGTGGTGGACAGCTTACAACATAATGGTATGAATATTGACTTCTCTAACTTCAAGTAACCGTTGCTTTCCCTCTCTCTCCATCCCTACCCCCATCTTAGTTCTCTGACTAGTTTCACTGTCCGCCTGATTACGTTTTACTGATCACATGCCACGTTGTCACCTTCCCCCCAGCTAACCATGATCCATTGTACATTGTCCTTGATCTGCGTCCCCTTTGATCTCCCGTTTCCAAGAGTCAAGAGTGTTTTATTGTCATGTGTCCCAGATAGAACAATGAAATTCTTACTTGCTGCAGCACAACAGAGTATGTAAACACCTTACCCTTCCATATCTCTATGTCTCGTTCTCCCCCTGACTCTCAGTCTGATGAAGGGTCTTGAGCAGAAACGTCACCCATTCCTTCTCTCCAGAGATGCTGCCTGTCCCGCTGAGTTACTCCAGCATTCTGTGTCTTATCTTCGGCGGACATTACGCCGGGCTGAGACAGCAGCAGTTTAGGGGCCAGACCTGTGTCTGGCGCGATGTTCGGTCGCGAGGAGTCTCTCACCCTGGACTGGTAAACCAGTGGCGTAACTATGCGCATCTGACCTCCAACCCTGCCGCAACCATTGATTAAATAAGACAGACACAAAATGCTGGAGTAACTCAGCGGGTCAGGCAGCATCTCAGGAGAGAAGGAATGGGTGACGTTTCGGGTCGGAACCCTCCTTCTGACTGAAAGATAGAGAAGACCAGAATTTAATTAGTGTAAGAAAAAAACTGCAGATGCTGGTACAAATCGAAGGTATTTATTCACAAAATGCTGGAGTAACTCAGCAGGTCAGGCAGCATCTCAGGAGGGAAGGAATGGGCGACGTTTCGGGTCGAGACCCTTCTTCAGACTGAATCAGTCTGAAGAAGGGTCTCGACCCGAAACGTCGCCCATTCCTTCCCTCCTGAGATGCTGCCTGACCTGCTGAGTTACTCCAGCATTTTGTGAATAAATACCAGAATTTAATTAAATTAATTGACAATAAGAACAATAAGAATGGGCGGCACGGTGGTGCAGTGGTAGAGTTGCTGCCTTACAGCACCAGAAACCTGGATTCGATCCTGACTACGGTGCTATCTATACGGAGTTTGAACGTTCTCCCTGTGACCCGCGTGAGGTTTCTCCTGGAGCTCCGGTTTCCTCCCACATTCGATGTATCCAAACAAAACTTCACAACTGATGGGAATCTTGAAAGAACAGCCATTTGACTCACTCCTGGTCGTTGGGGAGCTCAGCTTGCAGCCGTTCCCCATCCTGTCCGACAGAGTCAATACCTCGGGGATGTCAAGTCAAGTCAAGTCAAATTTATTTGTCACATACACATACACGATGTGCAGTGAAATGAAAGTGGCAATGCCTGCGGATTGTGCACAAAAAAGAATTACAGTTACAGCATATAAATAAAGTTAATAAGTTACTATAGTGTAGACAAAAATTTAGTCTCTGGGGTTATAAAAGTTGACAGTCCTGATGGCCTGTGGGAAGAAGCTCCGTCTCATCCTCTCCGTTTTTACAGCGTGACAGCGAAGGCGTTTGCCTGATCGTAGCATCTGGAACAGTCCGTTACTGGGGTGGCAGGGATCCCTCATGATCTTGCTTGCTCTGGATCTGCACCTCCTGATGTATAGGTCCTGCAGGGGGACGAGTGTAGTTCCCATGGTGCGTTCTGCCGAACGCACTACTCTCTGCAGGGCCATCCTGTCCTGGGCAGAGCTGTTGCCAAACCAGACTGTAATGTTGCCGGACAGGATGCTCTCTACAGCCCCAGAGTAGAAGCAATGAAGGATCCTCAGAGACACTCTGAATTTCCTCAGTTGTCTAAGGTGGTAAAGGCGCTGCTTTGCCTTACCCACCAGTGCGGCAATGTGCGTTGCCCACGTCAGATCCTCTGTGATGCGGACTCCCAAGTATTTAAAACTGCTCACCCTTTCCACAGTAGACCCATTTATCTCCAGTGGCGTGTACGTCCTTGGATGTTGAGCCCTTCTAAAGTCCACAATCAGCTCCTTCGTTTTAGTGACATTCAAGAGGAGGCTATTGTCCTGACACCAGAGTGCCAGATCAGCCACCTCCTCCCGGTAGGCCTTCTTATCGTTGTCAGAGATCCGGCCCACCAGCACAGTGTCATCAGCAAACTTGATGATGGAATTTGAGCTGAACCTGGCCCCACAGTCATGTGTGTAGTTAGTCAGTCTGAGCTAGACGTCCATTTAGAGTCATACAGTCATAGAGACACAGGCCATTCGGCCCAACTTACAAACATGCCACATCCACACTGCCTGCGTTTGGCCCTTACCCCTCCAAACCTTTCCTATCCATATACCTGTTCAAATGCTTTTTAAATGTTGTGATAGTACCTGCCTCAACTACCTCCTCTGGCAGCTCGTTCCATATATCTATCACCCTTTGTGTAAAAAATAAGTTGCTCCTCAGGTTCCTATTAAATCTTTTTCCCCTCACCTTAAACCCATATCCTCAAGTTCTTGATACCCCTACTCTGAGTACACTCTGAGTACACAGAGTGCATTTACCCTGTCTATTCCTCTCATGATCTTATACACCTCCATAAGATTGCCCCTTGTCCGAGCAATGCTTTATTGCTCATCAAGCAATAAAGTCCTAGCCTGCTCAACCTCTCCCTGTAGCTCAGGCCCTTGAGTCCTGGCAACATCCCCGTAAATCTTCTCCGCACCCTTTCCAGTTTGACGACATCTGTCGTATAACAGAGTGAGCAAAACTGAACATCTATATACTCCCGGCTGTTATCAGGCACCTGAACGGTCCTCTCACCAGCTAGAGTGGGGTCCTGACCTCCCATCTCCCTCAGCGGAGACCCTGAACTTTCTTTAATCTGCCTTTATTGGACTTTATCTTGCACTTAACGTTGTACCCTTTATCCTTTATCTGCAGACTGTGGAAGGCTTGATTGTAATCATGTATAGCCTTTTCATTGCTTTTCACTGTACCTCGGTACTCATGGTGATAATAAACTCAACTAAACTGGATTGAAGCAGCAGCCAGCTCTGCACTCTCCACTAAATCCAGTCCCATTGACCCATGTAACTCGTGCTGTTGACCTGGGCTGCATTTCTCAGCTGATTGCTTCCCAAACTGCATTGTGTGGGCAGGGCTGGAGTGTCTCCAGGACATTGTGATCGCATTGTGTATGAACCAGAGCAAGGGACCGCAGTGTTCTCCATTAAATCCACAGTGCTGATTACAATTGACGTCGGAGCCTGTTAGAACAAACAATACTACTTTGTAATGAGGGGTGTGGGAAGGAACTGCGGATAATGGTTTACACTAAAGATAAACACAAAACGCTTACAACCCAGCGGTATGAATATTGATTTCTCTAACGTCAAGCAAACCCTTGCTTTTCCTCTCTCTCCCGCACCCTGGTTCTCCGATTAGTTTCACTGTCCTCCTGATGAATTGTACTGTTTGTATGCTTCGTTGTCACCTTCCCCCTCAGCCAACCGTGAACCAGTCGACATGTACACAGAGCCTTTTCATTACAACGAAGACAGACACAAAATGCTGGAGCAACTCAGCGGGACAGGCAGCGTCTATGGAGAGAAGGAATGGGCGATGTCGAGACTCTTCCTCAGACTGAGAGTCGGGGGGGGGGGGGGGGGGGGGGGGGGGGGGAGGAAGACCAGAGATATGGAAGGGATGAAAACGACCGATCAAAGCAGACGATGATCGAGGAAAATACACAATGATGTAGGAAAATAACTGCAAATGCTGGTACAAGTCGAAGGTATCACAAAATGGTGGAGTAACTCAGCGGGTCAGGCAGCATCTCAGGAGAGAAGGAATGGGTGACATTTCGGGTCGGGACCCTTAAGAATTCTGTGGAATTCTCTGCCTCAGAAGGCAGTGGAGGCCAATTCTCTGAATGCATTCAAGAGAGAGCTGGATAGAGCTCTTAAGGATAGCGGAGTCAGGGGGTATGGGGAGAAGGTATGAACGGGGTACTGATTGAGAATGATCAGCCATGATCACATTGAATGGCGGTGCTGGCTCAAAGGGCCGAATGGCCTCCTCCTGCACCTATTGTCTATTGTCTATTGTCACCCATTCCTTCTCTCCTGAGATGCTGCCTGACCCACTGAGTTACTCCAGCATTTTGGGATATCTTCGAGGAAATATACAATGGTTGATTGTTGGCTGTGGGGAAGTGGCAACAAGGCATACAAACTGTAACATTAATCAGGAGTACACTGAAACTGGGGTAGGGGGGGTGGACGCTGGGGTAAGTAGTTAAGGCCAGTGCAGCAGCAGTGTTTGGAGTGCTTTGGTTCGAGGGGAGATACTGCAGGCAGTCTCCCCATGAACGATGCTGCAATATCTCCCCCCCACCATACCTCTCCGTCTCAGAGGGGAGTTGGCGGCCTTGACTGAAAGAGGCTGGCGGCTTCCTTCGGGGTGAATTCTGTGGCTACGTTAACAAGAGAAGGATACTAGCCCAGGGCCATGAGCTGTATTGCCCAAGGCTACCTCCAGGCGAGAGACTGACCCAAGAGCGACTCTGATGTTTGTGGATCAGACCATCCTGGCTCTGTGGGCATTGCACGGATTTGCGGAACTGATTTCAGAAAAGTTCAGCTCATTCCCTGAAACCACAGACCAGACGGATGGGGACGGCAATTACTGCTGGGCCACTCACCCACTCCCCCACACCTGCCTTAGTGATCGGATACAGACCCAAAAATTACAACTAGCTGCAACTTTATCAATGCAATTCTTTGAATTATATTGCAGCGGTACAGTGCTGCCTTACAGCGCCAGAGACACGGATTCCTGACCACGGGGACTGTCTGTACGGGGTTTGTACGTTTCCCTGTGACCGCGTGGGTTTTCTCCGGGTGCTCCGGTTTCTCCCCACACTCCAAACACCTGCAGGTTGGTAGGTTAATTGGCTTCAGTATAACGTGTAAATTGTCCCTGGTGTACGGGGTGACCGCTGGTTGATGCGGACTCAGTGGGCCAAAGGATCTGTTTCCACGCTGTATCTCTAGTTGAGTTTCATTTGTTTAGAGATACACCGCAGAACCAGACCCTTCGGCACACCTAGTTCGCATCGACCCGCGACCCCTGCGCATTAACACTATCCTACACACGCTAGGGACAATTTTACATTTCTACCAAGCCAATTAACCTACAAACCTGTTCGTCTAGGACACCCAGATCTCGTTGTACGTCCCCTTTTCCTAACTTGGAAAGGTAGGAGTGTTGCCCGCACAGTGTGGGGGGAAACCGAAGGTCTCGGAGAAAACCCACGGGGGGAACGTACAAACTCCGTACAGACACCACCCGTAATCAGGTTCTGGGTCTCTGGCGCTGTAAGGCAGTAGCTCTACCACTGCGCCACCCTAGTTCTCCAGACTGTCCAACTCATCTCCTGTCAGATGTGTTAGTGCGTGAGGACTGGTCAAGCTGACATTACTGACTATGACCAGGCCTGATGCCAAGTGCATTGTGCAACCAGAAATGACGGCGGAAGCAGTTTTAAGGATTGTCTCCCATCGTGTGGCAACATTTCTGGGTGTGATTTTGCAATAACCGCCTGGTAATTAGCAAGCTTACAACCCAGCCGTACGATTATTGACTTCTCTAACTCCAAGTGACCCTTGCTTTCCTCTCTCTCTCTCCATTCATCCCCCACCCTAGTTCTCCGACCAGTTTCACTGTCCTCCTGATTCATTTTACTGATTGTATGTCTCGATGTCACCGTCCCCTTGGTTAACAATGATCCTTTCTGCATTTCCTTGTCTGCTTTGATCTGTCATTTTCACACCTTACCCTTCCAAATCTCTCCTTTCCCTCTCCCCCGACTCTCAGTCTGAAGAAGGGTCTGGACCTGAAACGTCACCCATTCCTTCTCTCCAGAGACGTTGCCTGTCCCGCTGAGTTACTCCAGTATTTTGTGTCCAGCCTGGTAATTACGTACATCGTCCCATTCAACCTTTGGATTTCCTGATTGTTCTTTCCACACTAACCTTGGCCATGACCATTGGCAGTTCCAACTGACCTCCGGCCATCAATACTCAATTACATGTCCTTGGACATAGTAACTCCTGTGAGGACACTGTGCGGGCAACACTCCTACCTTTCCAAGTTAGGAAAAGGGGACGTACACCGAGATCTGGGTGTCCTAGTGCATCAGTCACTGAAAGGAAGCATGCAGGTACAGCAGGCAGTGAAGAAAGCCAATGGAACGCTGGCCTTCATAACAAGGGGAGTTGAGTATAGGAGCAAAGAGGTCCTTCTGCAGTTGTACAGGGCCCTAGTGAGACCGCACCTGGAGTACTGTGTGCAGTTTTGGTCCCCAAATTTGAGGAAGGATATTCTTGCTGTTGAGGGCATGCAGCGTAGGTTTACTAGGTTAATTCCCGGAATGGCGGGACTGTCATATGTTGATAGACTGGAGCGACTAGGCTTGTATACACTGGAATTTAGAAGGATGAGAGGGGATCTTATCGAGACGTATAAGATTATTAAGGGGTTGGACACGTTAGAGGCAGGAAACATGTTCCCAATGTTGGGGGAGTCCAGAACAAGGGGCCACAGTTTAAGAATAAGGGGTAGGCCATTTAGAACTGAGATGAGGAAAAACCTTTTCAGTCAGAGAGTTGTGAATCTGTGGAATTCTCTGCCTCAGAAGGCAGTGGAGGCCAATTCTCTGAATGCATTCAAGAGAGAGCTGGATAGAGCTCTTAAGGATAGCGGAGTCAGGGGGTATGGGGAGAAGGCAGGAACGGGGTCCTGATTGAGAATGATCAGCCATGATCACATTGAATGGCGGTGCTGGCTCAAAGGGCCGAATGGCCTACTCCTGCACCTATTGTCCATTGTCTACGTCCAGTTCCCTCCACCTTCCATCAGCTCCCATCCTATGGTGCCTGGTGCTGATGAGGCATTTGTTGCTACTACTCCCATTGAGGCTGCAAGCTCGAGCAACTGGGAGATGTGATAGCAGAAAAAAGCTGGTCGCGTGCTCTACTCCCTGAGAAGATTGAGGAGATTGACCAATGCTCTATTGAACCTCTGCACTTGGACGATCGGGAGCATACTGACTGGTTGCATCACGGCCTGGTTCGGCAACTTGAGCAGCTTAAAAAGGCACAAACGACCCACGCCACCCTGGCCAGGCTCTCTTCCCGCTGTTACTATCAGGAAGAAGGTACAAGAGCCTGAAAACTGTCACCTGCAAATTCAGGAACAGCTTCTTCCCACCAACCATCAGCAACTCTTGACCACTGCACAACACCAACCTCAGCAACCGTGATCTTCTATGGACCGTGTCTTTGGTTGCATTACAGGCTTTTTTTTGTGCACTATTATGGTCTATTACCGAGTATTGCAGTTATTAATGTATTGTATTACTGATTATTATATATTTATCTGTGTGTTACTGCATTTACAAAGCTGCTAAGCTGCAGCAAGGAAGAATTTCGTTGTGCCTTAACCGGTACGTACAAACAATCAAACACTCTTGACGCTTGATTCTTCCTGTTTAACAAGAAGCCACACAAAAATCTATCCCTCAACGCATGGTTTAACATTTCTCCAACCTTCCCGAGTCTGCATAAATCATTTAATGCGATATATTCAGCGAATGTTCTGCTACTCTTTGATCCCAGTGCCAGGCTGACTGCTTCCTGCTGTTCTCGTTGCTGTAGATTGGAGGAGTTCCCCAATTTGTGCATATTTCAGTGAGTGAAACATCCTTGCTTTCTGCATGGCCACAACTTACTGAGTCCTCGAGCCCCCTCGCTGCGGCATCCAGCGCCTGCTCATTTCTAACACGATCTTCTGTTTCAGCAAAGAATATTTCCATCTTCTCGAGGATAGACACAAGAAGCTGGAGGAGTAACTCAGCAGGACAGGCAGCATCTCCGGAGAGAAGAAATGGGTGACATTTCGGGCCGAGAACCTTCTCGACACGAAACATCACCCATTCCTTCTCTCCAGAGATGCTGCCTGTCCCATTGAGTTACTCCAGCTTTATGTGTCTATCTTCAGTTTAAACCAGCATCTGCAGTTCATAGAAACATAGAAACATAGAAAATAGGTGCAGGAGTAGGCCATTCGGCCCTTCGAGCCTGCACCGCCTTTCAATATGATCATGGCTGATCATCCAACTCAGTATCCTGTACCTGCCTTCTCTCCATACCCCCTGATCCCTTTAGCCACAAGGGCCACATCTAACTCCCTCTTAAATATAGCCAATGAACTGGCCTCAACTACCTTCTGTGGCAGAGAATTCCACAGATTCACCACTCTCTGTGTGAAAAAAAACTTTCTCATCTCGGTCCTAAAAGACTTCCCCCTTATCCTTAAACTGTGACCCCTTGTTCTGGACTTCCTTCCTACACATCTTCTCTCTACATATCTGAACATACATGTCCGGAATGGGAAGCAGGCCACTCGGCCCATCGAGTCCGTCATTTGATAAGGTCCATAAGTTCATTGGTCATAGGAAGGGGAATTAGGCCATTCGCCCCATCGAGTCTACTCGACCACTCGATCATGGCTGGAGCTGAACCCCAGCTCAGTAAGAATTGGGAGGTCATTAGGTAAAAATTAACTGGAACTGGAGGGTAATGGAACTCTCGGAGGAGGTAGTTGAGGAAGGTACAAATAACATCATGTAAAAGACATTTGGACAGGTACATGGAAATTAAATGTTTAAAGGGATTTGGGCCAAGTGCGGGTAAATGGGACTAGTTTTAGATGGGGCACCTTGGTCAGCATTGACAAGTTGGGCGGGAAAAATCTGTTCCCGTGCTGCATGACTCTATTACTCTACGACCAGGAACTTCAGAACACATGGCAGCTTTTCTCCGAAGATGATCATCAACTACAGGTATACCTGTCACACACACACATCGTACTGTTAGTGTACTGTTCTGACCGTGCTCACATTATATGCTGATGTACAAACGAATTGGATTAATGAAGTGAGGGGAAAGAAAATAATTGAAGAGAGAATAAGGAAAATAGCAAAAGATGTTCCAAATTTAAGAAGACCGTTGGAACAAACGAGGCATTTCTTACCTTCTGGAGCAGACATTGTAATATAATTAAACACCAACAGGCCCCAGGTGTGGCCACATGGTCTGGATGTTACTCTGACCATTTATAATTTGTTTGTATGGGCACAACTCCAACAATTTTAATGAAGGTTTGGTGCTGGAGTAACTCAGCAGGTCAGGCAGCATCTCAGGAGAGAAGGAATGGGTGACGTTTCGGGTCGAATGAAAGCAGTTCTCCCTCTATCTTCCTGTCTCCACCTATATCCTTCCTTTGTCCCGCCCCCCTGACATCAGTCTGAAGAAGGGTCTCGACCCGAAACGTCACCCATTTCGGAACCCTTCATTGCACCCCTCCAACAGCTAGCACGCTTGAGTCCCTGCTCACAGATTCAAAGAGTCATAGAGCTGTACAGCATGGAAACAGGCCCTTCGGCCCACCTTCTCTATGCTGCCCTATTTCCTATTAGTTAAGGGTCAACCACTCGTCTCCAGGGCTACCACCAAACTGCAAACCACCCAGAAACATGATGAAGTTCAATTTTCAGCAAAACTTTCCCCACCTCACGGCACTGGTGTATTTATGATTTAGTTTAGGTTAGTTTGGAGATACAGTTCGGCTCACCGGGCCCGCGCTGACCAGTGGTCCCCATACACGAGCACTATACTACACACACCCGGGGCAATTTACAATTTGTACAGAAGCCAATTAACCCGCAAACCTGCACGTCTGTGGAGTGTGCCAGGAAACCGGAGCACCCGGAGAAAACCCACACGGTCACGGGGAGAAGGTGCAAACTCCACACAGACAGCACCCGTGGTCGGGATTGGACCTGGGTCTCTGGCGCCGTGAGGCAGCTAGTGCCTGGCGATCTCAGCGTTCATTACCCACCAAAGCCTGGCCCACGGTATCTGTGTGACTGTGGGCAGGAGATGATACCGAACAGCTCTTGGACCACTGCAGTGAAAATGCTTCAGCACACAGGATCCCAGCCACATTCGCCAAGCAGGCCTTATGCAAACAAGAGCCTGCACCAGCAGCACAACTCCCCAAACCTAATGTTTGTTTTCTCAGTTTTAAGCCTTATGCAAACAGCTGTTTGTTGTTACATTACTGAAAGGACACTTGAGATTCATGTATTTGCCTGGCCATGCCTGAGAAAGGTGTGAATGCAACTTACTGGGGACAATGATTCAATGATACTTTATTGTCACATGTACTTGGGCACGGTGAAACTATTTGTTTTTGCACACAACACACACACAAAGTGGGGCCACGTTTCTGGCGCCGACACGTTACAAAGTAGACAATAGACAATAGACAATAGACAATAGACAATAGACAATAGACAATAGACAATAGACAATAGACAATAGACAATAGACAATAGACAATAGACAATAGACAAGAGACAATAGACAATAGACAATAGACAATAGACAATAGACAATAGACAATAGACAATAGACAATAGACAATAGACAATAGACAATAGACAATAGACCGGGCAGCATCTCGGGAGAGAAGGAATGGGTGACGTTTCGGGTCGAGACCCTTCTTCAGACTGACCCAAAACGTCACCCATTCCCTCTCTCCCGAGATGCTGCCCGACCTGCTGAGTTACTCCAGCACTTTGTGAATAAATACCTTCGATTTGTACCAGCATCCGCAGTTATTTTCTTAGAGACAATAGACAATAGGTGCAGGGGGAGGCCATTCGGCCCTTCGAGCCAGCTCCGCCATTCAATGTGATCATGGCTGATCATTCTCAATCAGTACCCCGTTCCTGCCTTCTCCCCATACCCCCTGACTCCGCTATCCTTAAGAGCTCTATCTAGCTCTCTCTTGAATGCATTCAGATAATTGGCCTCCACTGCCTTCTGAGGCAGAGAATTCCACAGATTCACAACTCTCTGACTGAAAAAGTTTTTCCTCATCTCAGTTCTAAATGGCCTACCCCTTATTCTTAAACTGTGGCCCCTTGTTCTGGACTCCCCCAACATTGGGAACATGTTTCCTGCCTCTAACGTGTCCATCCCCTTAATAATCTTATACCTTTCGATAAGATCTCCTCTCATCCTTCTAAATTCCAGTGTATACAAGCCTAATCGCTCCAGTCTTTCAACATATGACAGTCCCGCCATTCCGGGAATTAACCTAGTAAACCTACGCTGCACGCCCTCAATAGCAAGAATATCCTTCCTCAAATTTGGAGACCAAAACTGCACACAGTACTCCAGGTGCGGTCTCACTAGGGCCCTGTACGACTCCAGAAGGACCTCTTTGCTCCTATACTCAACTCCTCTTGTTATGAAGGCCAACATTCCATTGGCTTTCTTTCCTCTCAACTCCATTCTCCTGCCTTCTCCCCATAACCCCTGACACCCGTTCTAATCAAGAATCTGTCAATCTCCGCCTTACAAATATCCACTGAATAGCCTCCACAGCCTTCTGTAGCAATGAATTCCACAGAGTCACCACCTCTGAGTAAAGAAATTCCTCCTCGTCTCCTTTTTAAAGTTATGTCCTTTTATTCTGAGTCTATGGCCTCTAGTCCTAGACTCTCCCACTAGTGGAAACATCCTCTCCACATACGCTCTATCCAGGCCTTTCACTATTCGGCAAGTTTCAATGAGGTCCTTCTGAAAATGTTAGGGATAAATTCCTAATCACTCAATTTCCTTCTATGCGGCACTTGCACTCTGTTTAAAGGTGTATTTTCTGCACAGCAGTGATACAATGCTCATCGCTCCGCTGAGTTCCTCCAGCATGTGGAGTTTTGCTCAAGATTCCAGCACCTGCAGTTCCTTGTGCCTCCCTGCGTGTTGTGGTTGAGTTCACCCATGCTGGTTTGGACTTGCACCATTCACACTTTAAAACAAAATCAGAATAAACTTTATTCAGAAGAAAAAAATACATATACAAAACAAGAACTGTGCAAAAATTCTTCCGACATTCTCGGAGGCTATACAGACGTTTGTTTGTGTGGTATCGTGGCGTTCACAATTTGACCCGTCCACCGTGCCACTTGTGTCGACCCCTGGGGTGAGATCCTTTCCCTTGTTTTTGAGGCATCTCCACCATACTTTCCCCCTAATGCCCAGCTGTGTGTGTGTTTATGTGGAACGAGCTGCCAGAGGGGTAGTTGAGGCAGATACTATAACAATGTTTAAAAGGCACGTAACATAGAAACGTAGAAACATAGAAAATAGGTGCAGGGGGAGGCCATTCGGCCCTTCGAGCCAGCACTGCCATTCATTGTGATCATGGCTGATCGTCCCCAGTCAATAACCCGTGCCTGCCTTCTCCCCATATCCCTTGATTCCACTAACCCCTAGAGCTCTATCTAACTCTCTCTTAAATCCATCCAGTGATTTGGCTTCCACTGCCCTCTGTGGCAGCGAATTCCACAAATTCACAACTCTCTGGGTGAAAAGTTTCTTCTCACAGTTTTAAATGGCCTCCCCTTTATTCTAAGACTGTGGCCCCTGGTTCTGGACTCCCCCAACATTGGGAACATTTTTCCTGCATCTAGCTTGTCCAGTCATTTTATAATTTTATATGTTTCTATAAGATCCCCTCTCATCCTTCTAAACTCCAGTGAATACAAGCCTAGTCTTTTCAATCTTTCCTCATATGACAGTCCCTGCATCCCAGGGATCAACCTCGTGAACCTACGCTGCACTGCCTCAATTACAAGGATGTCCTTCCTCAAAACAGGTACATGGATAGGCAAGGGTTGGAGGGATGCGGGCAGGTGGGACTAATGTAGATGGGAGTAGACACAAAAACCTGGAGTAACTCAGCGGAACAGGCAGCATCTCTGGAGAGAACGAATGGGTGACGTTTCAAGTCGAGACCCTCCTTCAGACCGGGTCCCCACCCGATACTTCACCCATTCCTTCTCTCCAGCGATGCTGCCTGTCCCACTGAGTTACCCCAGCTTTTTGAGTCTATCTTCGGTTTAAACCAGCATCTGCAGTTCCTTCCTACACATAGTGTGGATGGGGCATCTTGGTCAGCAGATGGGGCATCTTCAGGGTGGCACGGTGGCGTAGCAGTAGAATTGCTGCCTTACAGCTCCAGAGACCCAGTTTGGATCCTGACTACAGGTGCTGTCTGTACGGAGTTTGTACGTTCTCCCCGTGACCGCGTGGGTTTTCTCTGGCTGCTCCAATTT
Source organism: Rhinoraja longicauda (assembly GCF_053455715.1). Taxonomy (NCBI): domain Eukaryota; kingdom Metazoa; phylum Chordata; class Chondrichthyes; order Rajiformes; family Arhynchobatidae; genus Rhinoraja; species Rhinoraja longicauda. Next base: position 10,726,801 of record NC_135984.1, read on the forward strand.
CCTCCCACACTCCAAAGACGTGCAGTTTTGTAGGTTTATTGGCTTCGGTAAAGGTTGCAAATTGTCCCTAGTGTGCGGGATGGTGCTAGTGTACGGGGGTCACTGGTCGGTGATGACCCAGTGGGCCGAAGGGCCTGTTTCCGCGCTGTATCTCTAAACTAAACTTAACTGAACTTTGAACCGAAAGCCAAGTTATCTTTTCTCTTTCCCGTTTCTAGCCAAGTGTTGGACTGGAACTGTCATCGTTTCTGCTAGATTTTTTTTTCAGTGTCAGATTTCCAGCAGCTTTCTTCATTTTTGATTTTCGCCGCGTCAGTGCGAGCTTCTTAATAGTTTCCAGACATTTAGAATCAGCACTGCTGGTGAAGTGTCCACGTCGCGGGGCTGGAAACTGGAAGTGTCCTGAGCTAATTCTGCTACCACCATCGTCTACTGTACAAGCGATGGCTCCCACTGATGGTCGACGGAAGCTTGTGCCCTTTTCAGGATGGACGATGACAGCGATGCGACATTTGAATGATGGACTCGGATGAAAGGGCAAGAGTCGGGGTGGCAGATGACCAACACGCTGGGATCAGAATGCTTCTGGAGCCAAGGTCTGGCCGGACAACCTGTTGCCCCCACTGCCCGCACTAACGATGCCACATGCCATCACTACAGCACATTCCCCTCCAGCACTTTCCCCTCCGGTAGCAGGGAGGTGAAACAACCATGTTCACACATTAATCACTGTAATTGGCTGCTAGTCTTGCAGCTCACCTCACCTGGCACACACCAACATCCAAGCTACTATTTCCGAGTAAACAATGATCAGGACTTGCAATTACTCAAGCCGCCCCCTCCCCAGGTACCTTCCCCTGCAACCGCAGGAGATGCAACCGCAGGAGATGCAACCGCAGGAGATGCAACCGCAGGAGATGCAACCGCAGGAGATGCAACCGCAGGAGATGCAACCGCAGGAGATGCAACCGCAGGAGATGCAACCGCAGGAGATGCAACCTCCTGCCCCTATAACTTCCCCCCTCGACTCCACCCAGGGACCCTGACGGTCCTTTCAGGTGAGGCAGAGGTTCACTTGCACCTCCTCCAACCTCGTCTACTGTATTCATTGTTCTCAGCGTGGGCTCCTATACATCGGCGAGACCAAGCGCAGACCGAATGATTCTTTCGCTGAAAACCTACGCTCAGTCCGCCTTGGCTTACGCGATCTCCCGGTTGCCAAACATTTTAACTCCCCCCTCCTGTTCCCACACTGACCTTTCTGTCCTGGGCCTCCTCCACTGTCAGAGTGAGGCCCAGGCAAATATTCCGCTTGGGAGGATTACACCCAGCAGTATGAATGATAACTTCTCCACATTCAAGTAACCCCTGCATTCCCTCTCTGTCCACACCACCCCCACCCCAGTCATCCTGGCAGTTCAACCGTTCGCATCCAGTTACCCCTTCATTATGGCCTCCTCCACAGCCAACAGTGGAGCATTGTGGGCTCCACCTTTCCTTGGCCATCGGTGCGGCTCTGATTTATTCTGAACCTTTTCATACCACTAGCTTCCCTCTCCCCTGACTCTCAGCCTGAAGGAGGGTTTTGACCCGAAACATCACCTATTCCTTTTCTCCAGAGTTGCTGCCTGACCCGCTGAGTTACTCCAGCATTTTGTGTCTGTCATGGGAATGTTCAACTGCTTGGTTCTGACCTTGGATGAATGAAAGAGGTGCATTTAATTACAACCCCTTTTACTTTACCTGCACTGTACGTCTTTGGAGTGTGAGAGGGTACCAGAGCACCCTGGGAAAACCCACACGGTCACAGGGAGAACGTACAAACTCTGTACAAACAGCACCTGTAGTCAGGATCGAACCCGTGTCTCTGGTGCTGTGAGGCAGCAACTCTACCGCTGCGCCACCGTGTCACCCCCAGATATTCAGGGGTGTGCACATTACTGCCTCATTACTCTCAGGAATAACAAGCCCAGGTCCCTGGAGAGGCGCAGAGTCTGCCTGACAAGGTTTAACAGATAGATGTGAGGTGGGACACATTAGAAGAATATCGAGGGTATGTTAGCAAAGCAAAGTCCACCTGGGATAGAAGACCAAAGGTGATTTGGGTGTACGTGGACACAATCTCACAGAAGATGATCGAGCTAAAGTCTTTGGTAGACACAAAATGCTGGAGTAACTCAGCGGGTCAGGCAGCATCTCGGGAGAGAAGGAATGGGTGACGTTTCGGGTCGAGACCCTTCTTTAGACTGATGTCAGGGAAGGGGGCGGAACAAAGATAGAATGTAGTCAGAGACAGGAAGACTAGTGGGAGAACTGGGAACGGGGAGGGGAAAGAGAAGGACAGAGGGACTATCTGAAGTTGGAGAAGTCAATGTTCATTCCCGCTGGGGTATAAACTGCCCAAGCGAAATATGAGATGCTGTTCCTCCAATTTGCGCTGGGCCTCACTATGACAATGGAGGAGGCCCAGGACAGAAAGGTCAGATTGGGAGTGGGAGGGGGAGTTGAAGTGCTGAGCCACCGGGAGATCAGGTTGGTTAAGGCGGACTGAGCGAAGGTGTTGAGCGAAACGATCGCCGAGCCTGAGCTTGGGCTCGCCTATGTAGAGAAGTTGACATCTGGAACAGCGGATACAATAGATGAGGTTGGAGGAGGTGCAGGTGAACCTCTGCCTCACTTACCTCTGCTTCCCCCTGCTCAGATGCTGGCCATACCGTGGTGAGAGTGGAAAAACATAGGGCAGTCAGCACATTAAATATGACCAACATTCACAATCTCTATCGGATTCGCAAGGTGGTCTGAATCTGCAACAAAGGCAGAGGGTGCAGGCAACACACGGCTGGTCAGGCAGCATCTGTGGAGAGAGATGAAATGCATGTGAAGGAACTGCAGATGTTGGTTTACACTGAAGAAAGACACAAAATGCTGGAGCAACTCAGCGGGACAGGCAGCATCTCTGGAAAGAAGGAATGGGTGACATTACGTGTCGAGTCTGAAGAAGGCTCTCGACCCGAAACGTCACCCATTCCTTCTCTCCAGAGGTGCTGCCTGTCCCTGAGTTACTCCAGCATTATGTGTCTTTGCTCTGTGACGAGGGAGCTGGTTAATATTTCAGTTCTTCATCCTGAAACATTCCCCGTCTCTCCACAGGCGCTGCCTGACCAGTTGAGCATTTCCTGCGACCCCGGTTTGCTCTACAGGTTCCCAGCATCCCTACTTTCAGGGCGTTAACTATTCTGTTTATTTCCCCTCTACCCATGTCCAGATCCACAGACATAGTTGGCATTGCCTGACAGATGATGGAGCCCCAGCTGAGATGTTGGAAGGGAACGTTGTTCCAAACTTCCTGCCAAACTGTCCCAGACACAGACTGGGCACCGAAACACTGATGTCAGTGTGAAGTCCTGATGGATATGTGTTGAATCTCCGCTCAAGGGCACAACATGTAATTAGTGGATTGATATTTCCTGAGGGTAATTGTTATTTGTAAATTGGCAGCCAATTGCAAGTTTTTGGCTTCTCTTCACGTTTGCAAAATGAAAGAGATGGGTATTCATTTTGTGAACTGTGTTATTTTGTACAGTTGCATCTTTTTGGAGTGGAATGAGTTCCTCGTGGACCCAAGGCTTTATGGTAAATATTCACCGAGCTGGTGGCGCGGTGGCGCAGCGGTAGGGTTGCTGCCTCACAATGCCAGGTTTGATCCTGACGACGGATGCTGTCCACAATCCTCGGGTACTCTCTGTGTGGAATTTGCATGTCCTCCCCGTGAATGAATGCGTGGGTTTTCTCCAGGTGCCCCGGTTTCCTCCCACGCTCTAAAGATGTACAGGTTTGCATGTGATTAAGCTTCGGTAAAAACATCGTAAGCTGGCCCTAGTGTGTAGGATAGTGCTTGTGTACAGGGTGATCGCTGGTCGGCACGGACTCGATGGGCCGAAGGGCCTTTTCCCGCTCTTTAACTCTAAAGTAAATATACCACCATCAGTGTTCGTGGATACAGTATGCGTGGAAATTATGGCAATTATGAACAGAATCACCTTGAGAGAAGGAGGTAATGGCAAACTATTAACTCCCTTGTACCAAGAGCAAGCTGCTCATACATTAACACAGCAGCAAAAATATTCTTAACAATGTACTCTTTAAAGGGATGTTTTACTATGAATCTCAAAAGCACTGTCTTGAAGAAGACAGCAGATTTACAGCGGAGACCACTGTATTGTGAGAGTTGTCAGTGGTGTCTTTGCTTTGCATACTGATGTGTGCAGCAGAGAGCTCACTGACGGGATGCATCACTGCCTGGTTCACGCCCAGGAATGAAGGAGACTGCAGAGAGTGGTAGACACTACCCGGTCCATCACCAAGTACTGGCCTCTCCACCAAACAAGAGATCTACAGGAGGCACTACCTCAAAAAGGCAGCTAATATCATCACAGACCCACACCGCCCTGGCCACGCTCCCATCTCGCAGCTACCATCGGGAAGAAGGTACAGGAGCCTGAGAAACGTGACCGCCAGGTTCAGGAACAGCTTCTTCCCAGCAACCATAAGACTCTTCGAAGGAATTTATTTACAAAATGCTTGAGTAACTCAGCAGGTCAGGCTGCATCTCCGGAGAGAAGGAATGGGCGACGTTTCGGGTCGAGACCCTTCTTCAGACTGAAGAAGGGTCTTGACCCGAAACATCGCACATTCCTTCTCTTCTGAGATGCTGCCTGACCAGCTGAGTTACTCCAGCATTTTGTGAATAAATACCTTCGATTTGAACCAGCATCTGCAGTTATTTTCTTACACTACCATAAGACTCTTGAACACTGCACAACACTAACCTCACCAACTATGATCTTCTGTGGGCTGTGTCTTTGGTTGCACTTTGCAATATTATGGTCTGGTTACCTAGTATTAATGATTTATTCATTTAATGTATTATTTTTTATTTTATTATCTACGTGTTATTAGATTCGTTTTGTTTTTTAGCTTGGTTTAGAGATACGGCGCAGAAACAGGCCCTTCGGCCCACCAGGTCCGTGCCCTCCAGCAATCCCTGCACACTAACACCATTCTACACACAGGAGGGATAATTTGCGATTACACCAAGCCAATCAGCCTGCAAACCCATACGTCTTTGGAATGTGGGAGGAAACCGGAACTCCTGGAGAAAACCCACTCAGATCACGGGGAGAACATTCAAACTCCGTACAGACAGCACCCATAGTCAGGATCGAACCCAGGTCTCTCGCGCTGTGAGGCAGCAACTCTACCACTGGCTTACGTTACTTTAGGGCAGCCACAGTGGCGCAGCGGTAGAGTTGCTGCCGTACAGCGCTTGCAGCGCCGGAGATCCGGGTTCGATCCCGACTACGGGTGCTGTCTGTACGGAGCTTTACGTTCTCCCCGTGACCTGCGTGGGTTTTCTCCGAGATCTATTTCCTCCCACACTCCAAAGACGTACAGGTGTGTAGGTTATTTGGCTTGGTATGTGTAAATTTTCCTTAGAGTGTGTAGGATAGTGTTATTGTGCGGGGATCGCTGGTCGGTGCGGACTCGGTGGGCCGAAGGGCCTGTTTCCGCACTGTATCTCTAAACTGAACTTTAATTGTTCTGTTGCCGTTACATATGACAATTAAACACTCTTGACTCCTGAAGTATTTATCCATCCTTTTAAAGGAGATGTTGGATGTTAATAAAGGTGCATTGTGCTTACATCAGATGTCGTCTAAATGTAACATCTCCATGTTTGCGGATGACACAAAGCTGGGTGGCAGTGTGAGCTGCGATGAGGATGCTATGAGGCTGCAGGGTGACTTGGATAGGTTGGGTGAGTGGGCAGATGCATGGCAGATGCAGTATAATGTGGATAAATGTGAGGTTATCCACTTTGGTGGCAGGAACAGGAAAGCAGACTATTATCTGAATGGTGTCAGAGTAGGAAAAGGGGAGGTGCAACGAGACCTGGGTGTGCTTATACATCAGTCACTGAAAGTAAGCATGCAGGTATAGCAGGCAGTGAAGAAAGCTAATGGCATGTTGGCCTTCATTGCGAGAGGATTTGAGTTTAGGAGCAAAGAGGTCCTACTGCAGTTGTACAGGGCCCTGGTGAGACCGCACCTGGAGTATTGTGTGCAATTTTAGTCTCCTAATTTGAGGAAGGACATTATTGCTATTGAGGGAGTGCAGCTTAGGTTCACCAGGTTAATTCCTGGGATGGTGGGACTGACATATAATGAAAGAATGGGTCGACTGGGCTTGTATTCACTGGAATTCAGAAGGATGAGAGGGGATTTTATAAAAACATAAAATTCTTAAAGGATTGGACAGGCTAGATGCAGGAAATTGTTCCCAATGTTGGGGGAGTCCAGAACCAGGGGTCACACAGTTTAAGAATAATGGGTAGGCCATTTAGGACTGAGATGAGGAAAAACTTCTTCACCCAGAGTTGTGAATCTGTGGAATTCTCTGCCACAGAGGGCAGTGGAGGCCAATTCACTGGATGTTTTCAAGAGAGAGTTAGATTTAGCTCTTAGGGCTAAAGGAATCAAGGGATATAGGGAAAAGGCAGGAACGGGGAACTGATTTTAGATGAACAGCCATGATCATATTGAATGGCGGTGCTGGCTCGAAGGGGCGAGTGGCCTACTCCTGCAACTATTCTTCTAGGTTTCTATATTTCTAAACCATCTTGTGGTGAGGTTTGCCAATTAGAGGAGTTGTATTTGATTTTGCACTTGGTGGCATGTCAGTGTGTCCGTGGCCAGCTATGATCTCGGCATGTGGCAGTGTTGTGAGGTCCTCTGAGTTCCTGCCCATTGACATTCCCGGCTTGTGTCTCACCCTGTCAGCACGCGGGCTGCCCAATTAGACTCAGTCAGACACTTGGAACTGACGCTTGCCAGGGAGCAGGCTGGAGTGTCGGCTCAGAGAGAGCGCCGTCTCCCAAGTGACGCTTCAGACCTGTAGCAGTGATCTCCGCACAGTTTGAACTGAAGCCCCTGGTGTAAAGAGATGGGAGATGCCCCGCTTGCTAATGCAAGGGTCGAAACAGCGCACCACTGCTCTGAGAGCCGGCTGGGTTGGCAGATAATTATTTCAAACCTTTACAGCCTTAATGATGATGAAAACCAAAAGACCCTAAGTGCCTTTCCTGCATTTTTGCTTTGACATGCCCTAAATTGCCTGTCACGTTTCCTGGGTTGGCCAGCCGCAGTAATGTTTCGTACACATCTCCCTGCACTCTGCGTGGCCATGTGCTCCAGATGTGCTCCAGATGTGCTCCAGCTGTACTCCGCTGGAGGCCAGGAGTTGTCAGTTGGGTAGGACAGCCTTCCCCTGGAGATCTGCTGGTGGGACGAGAGGTCGCGGTCCCAGCGGACGGATCTCCTGTGTGAGGGAGGCCGAGGACCACACTGCTCCACGGAGCCTGTCTCCATCCATCATCAGTTCATCAGTTCATAAGTCAAGGGTTGGCACGGTGGCGCAGCGGTAGAGTTGCTGCTTAGTTGTTGCAGCGCCAGAGACCCGGGTTCGATCCCGACCACGGGTGCTGCCTGTACGGAGTTTGTACGTTCACCCCGTGACCTGCGTGGGTTTTCTCCGAGATGTTCGGTTTCATCCCACCCTCCAAAATAAGTACAGGCTTGGTATAAATGTAAATTGTCCCTAGTGTTTGTAGGATAGTGTTAATGTTCAGGGATCGGTGTGGACTCGGGGGGCCGAAGTGCCTGTTTCCACACTGTATCTAAATTAAACCAAACCAAAACTAGGCCATTTGGCTCATTGTGACTACTCCGCCATTCAGTCACGGCTGATCTATCTTTCCCTCTCAACCCCATTCTCCTGCCTTACATTGTACGGTAACTCAAATTTGGCCATACCTTAATTGGTACATGTGACAATAAATTGATCTTGAAATCTTGAAATCTTCTTCCCATAACTCCTTACTACAGGATGTCCTTACTAACCAAGTATCTTGCGATCTCCGCCTTAAAACCACCCAATGACTTGGCCCCCACGGCCGTCTGTGGCAATGATGGGGTGGAGGAGATGTAGGTTGAACGTTGGCCTGGAGATTTGATCCTTCCTCGCTGGAAGCCAAGATCAGAGACAGTCAGGCAGTGTTGATAACAGAGGGGTCACCAGAGCATCAGTTTCATCGCTGCTGCACGCGACTGCATGTGACTGCACGCTACTGCACGCTACTGCACGCGACTGCACGCGACTGCACGCGACTGCACGCGACTGCACGCTACTGCTTAAGCTTGACTGAAAGTCCAATCTATGAGAAAAGAGCTAAAATAAATAAATAAGCAAAGTATCCTAGTTTCCCGGTTAACTCAATGCAGCAAACATCATCTGAAGTCTGAAAAAGGGTCTCGACCTGAAACGTCACCCATTCCTTCTCTCAAGAGATGTTGCCTGAGTTACTCCAGCTTTTTGCGTCTATCCCCTGAAGACAACTCTTCAGGATAACTCCCTGTCTCCAACCCTGCCACACTCCGATGAAACGTCCTCTCTTCTCCCGAGGCTTGTTGACATCGGCTGTCGCAGCTGAGAAGATCTTCTCATTAACATCAGCTCCCTGCCAGCAGCGTATGTGTCCCACGCCTGTCAGCCCCTGGAGATCCGTGCCCTGCTCCCCCGAGGGCTTTCATCACGGGGACATTGACCCGGGGCTACATGGCGCTGTTGGCAGAGTGGAACGGGCCCTTCGACCACACGTCACTCAGCTCCGCGCTAGATGGTGTGTTCCACGGGCCCTGTGTGCTCCAGGCTAGCCAACGTCACTCAGCATTGCTTCAACCACCAGGCTCCCACACTAGCTCCAAGGACAAGCATCGCTGAACTCTCACTTTAGTTACTCAGCGGAACAGGCAGCAGCTCTGGGTAGAAGGAATGGGCGATGCCACCCATAACTCCTTTCCAGAGATGCTGCCTGTCCCGCTGAGTTACTTCATCATTTTGCGTCCATCTTCAGTGTAAACCAACACTTGCAGCTCCATTCTACACTCTTATTGCTGGAGTAACCCAGCAGGTCAGGCAGCATCTCTGGAGAACATATATAGGTGACATTTCAGGTCGAGACTCTTCTTTAGACTTATCAGGCATCACCTATCCATGTACTCCAGAGATGCTGCCTGACCTGCTGAGTTACTCCAGCACTTTGTGTCCTTCTATATTACCCTTGCAATCTTTCCATCATTGACAGTTTAATGTATAATTTAGTTTTGTTTAGTTTATTGTCACGTGCACTGAGGTACAGTGAAAAGCTTTTGTTGCCTAAAGTGAAAAGCAGTTTGACTAAAGATTGTACATGATTACAATTGAGCCATCCATGGCAATGGGGGAATTTAAAGAAATGCCTGGAACTTTAAAATGATGACTGTAGTATGATCCCATTTGGTTATGAGTGTTGTTCAGATGGGCGATAGAACATACAGCATAGCACAAGATCCGGCCCTTCGGCACATAATGTCTGTGCCAAACATGATACCTGTTATCTACCTGCACATAACCTATATCCCTCCATTTCCTGCATATCCATATGTCTTTCCGTTATGTGGCAACATTGCAGGAGACTGAGGGGTGATCTTATAGCAGTGTATAAAATCATGAGGCGAATAGATAGACAATAGACAATAGACAATAGGTGCAGGAGTAGGCCATTCAGCCCTTCGAGCCAGCACCGCCATTCAATGCGATCATGGCTGATCACTCTCAATCAGTACCCCGTTCCTGCCTTCTCCCCATACCCCCTCACTCCGCTATCCTTAAGAGCTCTATCCAGCTCTCTCTTGAAAGCATCCAACGAACTGGCCTCCACTGCCTTCTGAGGCAGAGAATTCCACACCTTCACCACCCTCTGACTGAAAAAGTTCTTCCTCATCTCCGTTCTAAATGGCCTACCCCTTATTCTTAAACTGTGGCCCCTTGTTTTGGACTCCCCCAACATTGGGAACATGTTATCTGCCTCTAATGTGTCCAATCCCCTAATTATCTTATATGTTTCAATAAGATCCCCCCTCATCCTTCTAAATTCCAGTGTATACAAGCCCAATCGCTCCAGCCTTTCAACATACGACAGTCCCGCCATTCCGGGAATTAACCTAGTGAACCTACGCTGCACGCCCTCCATAGCAAGAATATCCTTCCTCAAATTTGGAGACCAAAACTGCACACAGTACTCCAGGTGCGGTCTCACCAGGGCCCGGTACAACTGTAGAAGGACCTCTTTGCTCCTATACTCAACTCCTCTTGTTACGAAGGCCAACATTCCATTGGCTTTCTTCACTGCCTGCTGTACCTGCATGCTTCCTTTCATTGACTGATGCACTAGGACACCCAGATCTCGTTGAACTCCCCCTCCTCCTAACTTGACACCATTCAGATAATAATCTGCCTTTCTATTCTTACTTCCAAAGTGAATAACCTCACACTTATCTACATTAAACTGCATCTGCCATGTATCCGCCCACTCACACAACCTGTCCAAGTCACCCTGCAGCCTTATTGCATCTTCCTCACAATTCACACTACCCCCCAACTTAGTATCATCTGCAAACTTGCTAATGGTACTTTTAATCCCTTCGTCTAAGTCATTAATGTATATCGTAAATAGTTGGGGTCCCAGCACCGAACCTTGCGGTACCCCACTGGTCACTGCCTGCCATTCCGAAAGGGACCCATTTATCCCCACTCTTTGCTTTAAGATAGGGTGAATGCACAGAATCTTTCACCCAGTGCAGGGGATTCAAGAACCAGACATAGGGTTAAGGTGAGAGGGGAAAGACTTAATAGGAACCCCATAGGGGCAACATTGTCATGCAGACGGTGGTGGGTATGTGGAACGAGCTGCCGGAGGAGGTAGTTGAGGAAGGAACAATAATTAAAAGACATTTGGACAGGTACATGGATAGGAAAGGTTTAGAGGGATATGGGCAAAATATGGGAGAATGGGACGAGCTTTGGTGGGACATCTTGGCCGACATGGATGCGTTGCATCAAAGGGCCTGTTTCTGTGCTTTATGACTGGGTGAATCAGGAAGGCCAACCTCCCAGCAGTAACTGGGGAGCTTGTATTGGCAGAAGCTCTGGGGGAGAGTGGAATACAAGGTTGCTCGGTGGTCTACAGGATGGGGGCTTGTGGGGACACAAACTCACACTACATTTGGACAGTGAGTACCTGTGCAACCATGGACCCCCACCAGCTTTACACTTTAAACCTTAGAGATACAGCGCAGAAAACAGGCCCCCTGGGCCACCGAATCCACGCCGACCAGTGGTCACTCCACACACGGGAACACAATCCTCCCCACTAGAGACAATTTACAATTTACACATGGCCAATCAACCTACAATACCTGTACGTCTTCGGAGCATGGGAGGGAACCGGAGCTCCCAGGGAAAACCCACGCAGGGAGAACGCACAAACTCTGTACATGCAACACCCGTGGTCAGGATGGAACCCGGGTCTCTGGCGCTGTGAGGCGGCAGCTCGCCCACTGTGCCAGCGTGCCGGCCTAGCTGCTGAACAACAGCTGGGGTGTGCGGTCCATGCACAGAACTCTGGTTCAGCCGGCTTTGGCACAGTGCTCTCTCCACGTGGTACATTGATGATTCTACGAATCAATCTGCTGCTGGTTAATGGAACCCCTTTGCCACCAAATGCCCATCGTGGTTTAATTGAGCGTGATAAATATATGAATGCTGAGAAATGTTTCATGCAAATTGAAAGGAATAAAAATGAATGCCATGACACAGAATTAAATTAAAAATGACTTTTGCCAATCATACTTGCGAGAGCCAGGAAGGACCTTGGTCTTAGGCAATACCTACACTGGGAACAGTTAATGACATTTTCAATGGGAAATTAAATGTTCTCAAATAAATTGACACAAAAAGGACATTGGACATCTGCACCTAAGGTTCAGGAGGAAATCACACCCGTTGTTCAAAATGATCAGTTTGTTTATTACAGGTGGCTGAGTTAATTAAAACACTCGAGTTTTAAATTGCAAATCCATCATGCATTTGCAAGGCAGGAGAGACAAATTGTATAAATAATAATGAGGTAACAGAGCCTGAAATGAAACTACAACCAACTTAAAATCAGGGTTGGGTGAACTATAGAGGCTGATTTAATAATATAAATTGCATTGCTTTCATAGGGACCTTGGTATTAATATGTAGAACAGTATAAATGTCTCACCGTCTGAGGGTTGCTGATTATTTCACCCTGATTGGTTTTCCACTGAAACCTGTTTCGATGTTACTGAGGTGAGCCAGTGTACGAGCAACTTGGTCCCTCAAGCTGGTCGCATCTGAACGGATGAAACTGGGCGGAAATCAACGCGTGAATACTTGGGTTGAGATGCACCCGCTGGGCAGAGGTGTGGGGGGAGACTTGAACCATCCAGGCTGTGCTGTGGTCACCACTGATCGACTGAGCTGGCATGGGAGCTCATTCAACTGGGTGCAGAAGAGATTCACCAGGATGTTACCTGGGCGTGCCGGTTTGAGTTATAGGGAGAGTTTAGTTATAGTCTTAGAGTCATACAGTGTGGAAACAGGCCCTTCGGCCCAACTTGCCTACACCCGCCAACAATGTCCCAGCTACACTAGTCCCACCTGCCTGCATTTGGTCCATATCCCTCCAAACATGTCCTATCCTTGTACCTGTCTAACTGTTTCTTAAACGTTGGGATAGTCCCAGCCTCAACCAACTCCTCTGGCAGCTTGTTCCATACACCCACCACCCATTGTGTGAAAAAGATACCCCTATTAAATCTTTTCCCCTTCACCTTGAACCTATGTCCTCTGGTCCTCGATACCCCCCTCTCTGGGCAAGAGATTCTGTGCATCTACCCGATTTATTCCTCTCATGATTTTATATTTTGTTTAGAGATACAACACGGAAACAGGCACTTCGGCCCACCGAGTCCACGCCGACCAGCGATCCCCACACATTAACACTATCCTACACACACTAGGCACAATTTACAATAATAACAGTATAACAGAACTTTATTGTCATTCGGTATAAATACCGAACGAAATTTCAGCAGTCACAAGACACAGCAAAAAAGAAAAGAACACAGGACACCCGACCCCAACACAAACATCCATCACAGTGACTCCAAACACCCCCTCACTGTGATGGAGGCAACAAAACTTCCACTCTCTTCCCCCCCGCGCCCACGGGGGGGGGGAAGCAATTACCAAAGCAATTACCAAAGCAATTAACCGACAAACCTGTGCGTCTTTGGAGTGTGGGAGGAAACCCCAAATCCTGGAGATAACCCACACCAGTCATGGGGAGAAGGAATCACTAAACTAAACTAAACCTTTGTCTGCTTTTCCTGTCACCACATTAGCACAACCGTGTTTACTAGTTATCAGCCCTCAATATTCCTCCCCCTGCAAAACAAAGATTGAAAGATTTAAAGGTTTCAAAGGTCTTTTATTGTCACATGTATCAATTAAGTAGTTGGATTATCATACAGCCATACGGAAAAAAAAACAACAAGCCACACAACTACATAAAAGTTAACATAAAAGGGCGGCACGGTAGCGCAGCGGTAGAGTTGCTGCTTTACAGCGAATGCAGCGCCGGAGACTGAGGTTCGATCCTGACTACGGGTGCTGCACTGTAAGGAGTTTGTACGTTCTCCCCGTGACCTGCGTGGGTTTTCTCCGAGATCTTCGGTTTCCTCCCACACTCCAAAGACGTACAGGTATGTAGGTTAATTGGCTGGGTAAATGTAAAAATTGTCCCTAGTGGGTGTAGGATAGTGTTAATGTACGGGGATCGCTGGGCGGCACGGACTTGGTGGGCCGAAAAGGCCTGTTTCCGGCTGTATATATATGATATGGTATGATATGATATATGATATGATAAACATCCACCACAGCGCATTCCCCACATTCCTCACTGCGATGGACGGCAAAAAAGTCCAACCTTCTTCCTCTTTATTCTCCCGCGGTCGGGGCAGTTTAAACATCCGTCGGGGACGATCGAAGCTCCCGCAGCCGGTGGTTGAAGCTGTGTTGGGGCGATCGAAACTCCTGCGTCGGGGCGATCGAAACTCCCGCGTCAACTCCCGCGTTGGGGCGGTCGAAACTCCTGCGGCTTGGAGTTCCCGATGTCGGTCTCTGACCAGAGACCACGTGCTCCGTGATGTAAGTCTGCAATCACCCACGGTTGGAGCTCCGAGGTCGATCCCTGGCAAAGGGATCGCGGGCACCTCGAGGGTAAGCTCTCAAATGTCGGTCTCCAGCAAAGGCCGCCAACTCCTCGATGTTAGGTTGCTGTGCGGACGGAAACAAGATACAGGAAAAAAAATTGCATCTCCCTCGAGGTAAGAGATTAGAAAAAGTTTCCCCCAACCCCACGCATAAAATAAGCTAAAGAACACTAAAAATGTACATTTAACACATACTATTTAAACACAAAGAAGGAAAGGACAGACAGACTGTTGGCGAGTCAGCCATTGCTGGCGCCACCCGGTGGATGAGCTGAGATTCCAGATTTTTTGGAGCTGCCTGTTTTAAGTGGGTCATTGCCAGCATTGGGGAATGGCCCCAACAAACAGCACCCTGTCTTAAACCCACTCCTTTGTTGGACTTTGGACAAGCCTCTGAGGTTCTTCCAGTGACACCTTTATTCCCACACTGACCTTTCTAACTGACAGAGTGAGGCCCAGCACTAATTGGAGGAACAGCACCTCATATTTTGCGGGGGCAGCTTACACACTAGCGGTATGAATATTGACTTTTCTAAATTTCAAGTAACCCTTGCTTTCCCTCTTTCTCCATCCCTCCCCCTTCAGAGTTCTCCGGCCTGTCTGACTCTCTCCCTGATTAAAATGTTATCTGTTTGCTTCGTTGTCACCTTCTCCCAGCTAACAATGATCTATTCCACATTTGCTTGAGCTACATCTCTTTTGATGTCTCGTTTACACACCTCACCCTTCCTTATCTCTGCGTCTCCCTCTCCCCCGACTCTCAGACTGAAGAAGGGTCTCGACCCGAAACGTCACCCATTCCTTCTCTCCAGTGATGCTGCCTGTCCCGCTGAGTTACTCCAGCGTTTTGGGCCTATACTTTATCCTTACTTTGTGTTGGGCTACTGTTAATCGAGCATTGTAGAACAATGAAACAGCGTGAAAGGGTGTCAGAAGACTAGATGCGATGTGAATCATCTGTTACGTTGTTGTGAGAGCATTCGGGTCAGGGGACCTGAGGGAGGTAATGATAGCTCTGATGGTTTACTGAGTCTTTGAAGACTACTTAATGAAAAAGCATTGCCATTGCTGGAATCACAAAGGATTTTCAGACAATGGAAAGAAGGCTTTGCATTAATGACCTCAAGATGTTAGCAAAGCGCTCCGCAGCTACTAATGTACTTTTTGAGTTATAGTCACTCTTGTCGCGCTCAGGAGGGCCGGGATCTGTGCACTGTGAGCAGTCGGCAGTGTGAGCCTCTCTCTGTTTTGCGGTGCCAATAACCGGCCAGGACACTGGGGATGACCCGTGACCCTTCTCAAGGCAACGATCCACTAACTGCAAACACCGACTCCTCAGAATCACAGAGTCACCCAGCTGCACAGCATGGAACCAGGCCCTTCGGCCCACCTCGTCAATGCTGACCAACTTGGCATTCTCAGTTCAGTTCAAAGATACTAGAGGAGCAAGATGAACCACTCCGTCGAAATCACCTAAACTGAAGTGTGTAGCATAACGTCCGCCATTTTAGTAAGCAAACCCCGCCTCTCGCAGTGTAATCAGTGTTTTGGGGGAACAGTACGTGTGATGACACCATTAAAATGCAGAATATACCTCATCTATCAATTCACAGATTTTTGTTATTTTTCTTTAAAAATGTTTCTGCAAGTTTCTACCTACTAAAATGGCGTCATGACACTACGGTTTTTAGGGTCGAGTGGTCTATCTTGCTCCTCTAGTATCTTTGGTTCAGTTTAGTTTATTGTCACCTGTACCGAGGTGCAGTGAAAAGCTTTTGAAGCTTCTGCACTCGTCCCACTTGCGTCCACCTGACCCTCTAAACCCCTCGTCCATTTCTCTGCCCAAATGTCTTTAAAAGTCTCTTTAAAAACACTCTTCTATAGCTTCCTCCGGCAGCTCATTCCAGATACAAACTACCCTCTGAGTGAAAACGTTGCCACCTGAGCACCGACCCTCCCTGCCTCACACCACCCTGGGAAATATCACCATTGGGCAGCACGGTGGCGCAGCGGTAGAGTTGCTGCCTCACGGCGCCAGAGACCCGGGTTCCATCCTGACCACGGGCGCTGTCTGTACGGAGTTTGCTCGTTCTCCCTGTGACGGTGGATGGGGAGATGGGTGGGGGTGGTGGAGGGTGGTGAAGGCCTGTACAGAGTTTGCTCGTTCTCCCTGTGACGGTGGATGGGGGGGATGGGTGGGGGTCGTGGAGGGTGGTGAAGGCAGTTAGGGCAACTGCCTGCTCTACACTTTGCATGGAGCCCTGGTCCAGCACAGAGGGCCAGGCTTGCTTTGTTCCTTTGCTTCGCCTCGATCGCAAACACCTCTGGAGCAGGGAGAGGATTTCATTGCTTGGGATTGTTGAGTCCACCATGGTTGCAATGATGGACATTCTGACACAACGCCTCCTGTCTGTTTCATTCATCGATTCTCCTGCGTCATTTGCTGCTCACAAACCAGGGACAAGCATCACCATGAAACCCTTGTTGCTGAAGACGATGGCTGTAGCCCTGAGGTCCAGTGAATAATGTATGAGTGCTTTGATACGACCGTCAAAAACATGCCTTGCACTGAAAAAGTACGGTAGCATCTGGCTACAGGTTGCCAGCACTGCTCTTCAAGAGGTGCTACTCCTAGCCTGGCGTGGGAGAGTTAAAGTTGGAGTCACTCGACCAGGAAGGTCTTCATTCGTCCAATTTCACTTTATGATCCAGAGTCACTTTTCTACTTGATTCTTGATTTTCCTTTGAATTTGAACACGGGACAATTCTATCAAAATAAACTTAAACATCCATTTGATGCCTGGAACCTGTCTGATTTCCCCCCTTGAATTGATCAAGAATACCCACAGTCCCATCTTCCAGCTCTGTGTCGCACAGGACGAGGCCATTTGGTTCATTTAATCGTGCTAACTCTTTGAATGAGTAATTGCCCACAGGCTCTGCTTCCCTTTGCCCTGTGACCGCTGGTAGTCGAGCCTGCCAGGGTATCGTAGCACAACTCTGGATTTGGTGTTGTGTAATACAATGGACCTGGTGTGAACAGGTGGTGGGTGGTTGGAGTGGACACAGTGGCCTGTTTCCATGTTGTATCTCTCAAATGAACTAAGCTATTAAGTTGTAAGGTGGCGCCGGAATCTTACAGAGGCGCATAATATCATGAGGGGAATAGATATGGTGAAGGCACAGAGTCTTTAACCCAGTGAAGGGGAATCAAGAACCAGAGGATGGAGGTTTAAGGTTTAGAGACACAGGCCCTTCGGCCCACCGGGTCCGCGCCGACCAGCGATCCCCGCACATTAACATTATCCTACACCCACTAGGGACAATTTGCATTTTATACCAAGCCAATTAACTTACAAACCTGTATGTCTTTGGAGTGTGGGGGGAAACCGAAGATCTCAGAGAAAACCCAAGCAGGTCACGGGGAGAACGTACAAACTCCGTACAGTACAGCACCCATAGTTGGGATCGAACCCGGGTGTCCGGCACGGTAGAGTTGCTGCTTTACAGCGAATGCAGCGCCGGAGACTCAGGTTCGATCCTGACTACGGGTGCTGCACTGTAAGGAGTTTGTACGTTCTCCCCGTGACCTACGTGGGTTTTCTCCGAGATCTTCGGTTTCCTCCCACACTCCAAAGACGTACAGGTATGTAGGTTAATTGGCTGGGTAAATGTAAAAAATTGTCCCTAGTGGGTGTAGGATAGTGTTAGTGTACGGGGATTGCTGGGCGGCACGGATTTGGTGGGCCGAAAAGGCCTGTTTCCGGCTGTATATATATGATATGATATGATATGTGACCAAGGTGAGAGGGAAAAAAATTGAATAGGAACCTGAAGGGCAATTGTTTTCTCACAGAGGGCGGTGGGTATGTGGAATGAGTTACCAGAAGAGGTAGTTGAGGCACATTTAAAAGACATTTGGACAGGTACATAAATGGGAAAGGTTTAGAGGGATATGGGCCAGACATGGGCAGGTGGGACTGGTATAGGTAGGGCGTCTTGGTCAGCATGGACAACTGGGCTGAAGGGCCTGCTTGCTTGCTGTGTGACACCCTGACCCGATGCTGTTCCGGGAGAGGATCTATGCATCGTATAGTTCGACTGGATAGCATACAGAACAAGGTGATCACTGTATCTCTGCCCGGATGATAATGAAGAAACCATTGAACGGTATCTTTGTCCCTCTCTCCGTCTGAGATGACTAAACAGTTGAAGTGCTTTATCAGCTGTGAGGTGTTGTGTGGGAGGTGCTATGTGAATGCAGGCCTTGCCTCTCGTTCTTTGACATTTCAGATTTATGCTCAGATGAACATGTTTGGTATTCTCCCAGTGCTAATTTCACATCTCTCTGCCCTTATCTCGGTTCATTCGAACCCTCCAGAACTTCTTCCCTTGCTTTGATCCTGACCCCACTCAACCTTCTTCCATTGTGTGTGTCTCTCTATTACCGAGCCTATTATGGCCTGAACCCAAATTCCTTTCATTTTCTGCATGAGAATGTTTCCCCATCCCGAGGGGGTGAAACAACAGCGTCAGGTAGAAACCACTCTCATCCTCTTTTCTGCAGAACTCGCCGATATCAGCTGCAAAATTTGCATTTGAAAAGTAAATTGGTAACCATTGGCTACAGTCATTTTAATAATGAGCAGTCTTTTTATTGAAAAAAATTGTTTCAATTAACAAAATATGTTAATCGGCGCACATTGCGTTTCTCCCAGGCATGTTTAATTAATTCCGACAGACTTGCAGGGAGACAGATTTTAAAGGCATCGAGTTAACCTGAGAATCTTCTCCCCACCTTGACCTGGACTCCAGACCATTAGCCGAGAGGTCATTGCCACAGACGGCTGTGGAGGCAACGTGAATGGATATTATTTAAGGCGGAGATCGACAGATTCTTGATTAGTATGGGTGTCAGGGGTTATGGGGAGAAGGCAGGAGAATGGGGTTGAGAGGGAAAGATAGGTCAGCCATGATTGAATGGTGGAGTAGACTTGATGGGCCGAATGGCCTAATTCTGTTCCAGAACATCTGAACTTATGAACTGATGAAGAAGCTGCTTTACAAGAAGAATGTCTTGGCCGTGTACTTTGTACTTTCAAAGTATGCCCAAGGAACACAATAATTAGATCAGAATTATGTTCCAACTCAAAGAACATCCTGCGTGTTTTACTAGAAACTGTACAAGTAAGTAAGTCATCATTGATCCTTGACTTTCACATAACATCAGAAAATGCAGATGCTTGAAATCTGAAATAAGCAAAAAACAAAAAAGTGCTGGAAGCGAGCGTTTGAAGGCACTGGGCCTGTACTCGCTGGAGTCCAGAAGGATGAGTCGGGACCTCATTGAAAAGTGAAAGGCCTGGATAGAGTGAATGTGGAGAGGATGTTTCCACCAGTGGGAGAGACTAGGACCAGAGGCTGTAGCCTCAGAATAAAAGGACGTACATTTAGAAAGGGGGATGAGGAGGAATTTCTTTAGCCAGAGGGTGGTGAATCTGTGGAATTCATTGCCACAGACGGCTGATAGATCAGCCATGATTGAATGACATAGGCTTGATGGGCCGAATGGCCTAATTCTACTCCTAGAACTTATTCTAGAGTTAGATATAGCTCTGAGGGCTAAGGGAATCAAAGGATATGGGGAAAAAGCCGGAATGGGGTACTGATTTTGGATGATCACCCATGATCATATTGAATGGCGGTGCTGGCTCGAAGGGCCGAGTGACCTTCTCCTGCACCTATTTTCTATGTTTCTATGGTTTTATGTTTATGAAAGACAGCTTCTGTGGAGAGAGATATAGATCAGCCATGATTGAATGGTGGAGTAGACGTGATGGGCCGAATGGCCTAATTTTGCTACTATCACATGACCGTGTGGCCTAACCTCCATTAAGCTCTGAACTACAGACTTGGGGGCACTGGGTTTGTCTTTTTGCACTATTATTGTCTGTTTATTTTTACACGTACGTATGTATGTGTGTGTATGTACATACATATTTTTTCCACGCAAAAAATAATCATAAAAAGTTCAATGTCTCTCTCTTTCTCCCTCTCTCTCTATCTACATATTATATTTTCTACATTTATTATATTGTTTACAGAGTACTATGTTTATTTATTCCGTGGTGCTGCAGCAAGTAAGAACGCCATTGTTCTGTCTGGGACATATGACAATAAACCACTCTTGACTCTTGGCTCTTGACTAATGATGTGCTGACGTGCCCAGGGATGGCTGGGATCACTGAGCCAACATATTCCCTGCACCAGGTAACACAGACCATGTACTTTTCAATTGAGGAGCTGATGTAAACAGCTGAGGCCCTTCCCCGAGCACGTTGAGCGAGCTGAACCCTACGATACCGAGCTATCCCTGAGAGCGGGAACATTCTTCTACAAAGTCCAGCTCTGACTCTCACAGATGCTCCATGCTTAGGATTTGTAAGAGGGTCAATTATTTCTTCGGGGTATTTTTCTGCATAGAATCTCCAAGTGTTCTGAGTAATTTCACTAGAGTTTTAGGTTTAGCGAGTGTGTCTGTAATAGCTGGCTGATAAACTCCCCCTCTTGGGGGGGGGGGGGGAGGGGGGCATGCAGTAAGACGTGATTCTCCCTAATGGGATTTCACACTTCGGTCTAGTTTCAAATATCCATGGTCATCTAGTATAAGAAGATAACTGCAGATGCTGGTACAAATCGAAGGTATTTATTCACAAAATGCTGGAGTAACTCAGCAGGTCAGGCAGCATCTCGGGAGAGAAGGAATGGGTGATGTTTCGGGTCAGACCCTTCAGATGCTGCCTGACCTGCTGAGTTACTCCAGCATTTTGTGAATAAATACCTTCCATGGTCATCTACTTCTCCGCCATTTGACAGCACCTTGTTGAACATGATGCACCATTATATGGGTAACAGTCCATATGGAGTGGCAGGTGACAGCGTGGGAGGTACAACTAGTGGGGTAACACTACCAGGGGCAGGTCATGGCACTCGCTGCTCCTCCCTCCTTTTGTCAAGTCCTTTTGTAGGACTTTACAAAAAGCACCTACTTTATTTCCACCAAGATGGAGTCAGTTCAGTTTATCGTCACGTGTACCGGTCACAGGAAGGACATACAAACTCCATACAGACAGCACCCGTACTCAGGATCGAACCTGGGTCTTCGGCACTGCGAGCGCTCTAAGGCAGCAACTCTACCGCTGCGCCACCATGCCGCCCTACGTGGAACTAGGAAGGCACAGTGTGCAGCGGGTAGAGCTGCTACCTCACAGCGCTTGAAACCCGGGTTCGATCATGATCTCAGGTGCTGGCTGCGTGGAGTTTGCACCATTTCCCTGTAACCAGATGGGTTTTACTCAGGTGCTCCGGTTTCCTTCCACGCACCAAAGTCATGCGGGTTTGTAAGTTAATTGGCCTCTGTAAACTGTCTGAACAACATAGAACCAGTGAGAACGGGTGCTCGATGGTTTGCGTTGTCTCAGTGGGCCAAAGGGCCTGTTTCCATGCTGTATCTTTAAACTAAACTAATCTAAACATGCAGCATAATCGGGAAAACTCTTGGCAGTATTCAGCATGGGTATTGGGTAGATACAGTGCCAACTCTACTGTGAAGGGCACTCTTGTGCGACAAGAGTGAGATAAAACAGATTTCTCAAGGGGGAGTTCTTAAATTGGACCCCGGATATTTAGTCCGTGAACCTGACCACTGAGGAAGAACAGAGGCTGCTAATGGGAGTGAGAGAGGGCAGACCAAGGGGCTGGCAGGCAAAGCCCTCGGGATATCAGGCCTCCACTAACGCAGATCCTCATTGAAAGTTATCATGACAAATAGGGGACTGGGCCAAATATGTGGAGGTGATAAATGAGACACACAGTGGAGCTGGGCGGGAGAGAGCCTGGCACCTCACTGATGTGATGTATTACAACAGCTACAGATTCAATATCTACTGCAGAACACAGAGAGAAGCTGTCAAACAGCAAGGATCCCCACAATAAATCGATGACAGGTGGAAATGTGTCAATATGAGTCTGGGTGATGATCATAGGGAAAGACAGGTATCCAACACAAACAAAATATACTTCTCTATTCCCCTCCTTTACACCTCTTTAAGGACCTCCTCAGCCTCTAATTCCAGATTCTGTTTTTTAGGGTTCAGCTAGACTACCACAGAGAGGTGTTTCGTAACATTTTCACATTCGGTTGTCCCGGATGGAAGAGCTGGTCACCACATCACCTCACGTCCAAATCCAAGTCATTTCTGAGGAAGGAAGCAAAAGGCAAGAGAGCTGGAGTAACTCTGCAGGTGAAGCAGCATCTGTGGAGGGAGTTGTGCCCGACGACCTTTCAGGTCGGGACCTTTCTACAGGTTGATGAAGGGATTGGAAGGACACGGAGAACAATGGGATTATTAGCTGGAAACAGTTAGAGTGAAAAATACAGGAATAGGGTTAGAGTTTAGTTTTAGACTTTAGAGATACAGCGTGGAAACAGGCCCTTCGGCCCATCGAGTGACCAGCGATCATCCTGTACACTAGCACTATCCTACACACTAGGGCCAATTTACTATCTTTACCAAGGCCAATTAACCTGCAAACCTGCATGTCTTTGGAATGTGGGAGGAATTAAGAGCGCGAGGAAAAACCAACTCTACCGCTGCGCCACTGTGCAGTTGCAGGGAAGTGAATTGGAACTGGCAAGGGAGAGCCAGCATCGACCTGATGGGTGAACGGCCTCCTAAGTTAAAGGTAAATGCGAGTGTGGGAATGGAAGGTGTGGTTCATTCGAAACGGGTCCTCCAGCCTGCCTGGTCCAGGAGTGTTTAAAGGAGATGAGCGGGGCAACTGTTTTCACTCAGAGAGTGATGTGGGCCTGGAACACACTGCCAGGGATGGTGCTGGAACAGATGCGATAGTGGCGTTTATGAGGCTTAGAGAGAGGCGCATGGAAGTGCAGGGAATAGAGGGATATGGACCATGTGCATGCAGGTGAGATCATTTCTGCTAGGCACCATGTTTGGCACAAGCATTGTGGGCTGAACGGCCCGTTTCTGTGCTGTACAGCTCCACGTCCTGATAACATCTCTGGTCCGACCCTTCCCCATAACGTTACAAATAATCACAAGATTATCTAATCTCAGGGTTCAGATTAGATCCATAAAACTCTCCAATTCTGCCTTTGTTTAGGGTGATTGAATTTCTACTTTCCAATTCGCCTGTCGCTATTATTCCACCTGGTGCTGTGGCAGCACAAAGCTTTCATTCATCCAGCCTCTCTCGGCTTCCATTCTCTCCCTGCACTGGGTCTGAAATGTAACTCCGATCACCCATTGTCCTTCTATCTGTAAGGGATCAACATGAAGGAGTGTTGCACCTGAAGCTCTTGTGTGGGAGAATGGGCGTGTGATGGGGACGCCTCTCCCCAACGCCGAGTCTGCTGCCTTTCTCCAGATAACTTTAACCTGACCCCTTCCATATCTCTGTGTCTCCCTCTCCCCTGACTCTCAGTCTGAAGGAGGGTCTCGACCCAAATGTCAGCCATTCCTTCTATCCAGAGAAGCTGCCTGACCCACTGAGTCACTCCAGCATTTTGTGCCTATAGAGGCATAGAATCATAATACAGTGTGGAAACAGGCCCTTCGGCCTAACTTGCCCGCACCGGCCAACATGTTCCCAGCTACACGAGTTCCACCTGCCTGCGTTTGGTCCATATCCCTCCAAACACCTGTCCAAGTACCTATCTAACTGTTTCTTAAACGTTGGGATAGTCCCTGCCTCAACTACCTCCTCCGGCAGCTTGTTCCATACACCCACCACCCTTTGTGTGAAAAAGTTACCCCTCAGATTCCTATTAAATGTTTTCCCCTTCACCTCCAACCTATGTCCTCTGGTCCTCGATTCACCTACTCTGGGCAAGCGACTCTGTGCATCTGCCCGATCTATTCCTCTCATGATTTTATCTCAGGTGTAAACCAGCATCTGCAGTTCCTTCCCCCACAAATCTCTCCTTGGAATTAGAAAGACGAACCTCCGACAATACCCTGTGATGAAGGGGCAGAGTGACAATTGCACCATCTGATTCACAAGCTTCTCTGTGTTACTGAAGCTGCAAATGCTTCTGGCACCTGTCTTCCTGTTTTCAAGCCCCAATCTTCCCAGAGAAACTTGGCCAAAAAGATGCCAGAATACATACAATTAAAAATTGAGCTGCATTTATTAACAATTGAATTAAA